>NC_057735.1:26721397-26751128 GCF_004010195.1 Chiloscyllium plagiosum
AGGGCTAATGCCCGAAATGTCGATTCTCCTGTTCCCTGGATGCTGCCTGACCTGCTGCGCTTTTCCAGCAACACATTTTCAACTCTGATCTCCAGCATCTGCAGACCTCACTTTCTCCTAGGGAGTGTTGCTGAACAAAGAGATCTTGGAGTACAGGTTCATAGCTCCTTGAAAGTAGAGTCACAGGTAGATAGGATAGTGAAGAAGTCATTTGGTATGCTTTCCTTTGTAGGTCAGAGTATTGAGTGCAGGAGTTGGGAGGTCATTGTTGTGGCTGTACAGGACGTTGGTTAGGCCACATTTGAAATATTGCATGCAATTCTGGTCTCCTTTCTATCGGAAGGAAGTTGTGAAACTTGAAAGGGTTCAGAAAAGATTGACAAGGATCTTGCCAGGGTTGGAGGATTTGAGCTATAGGGAGAGGCTAAATAGGCTGGGGCTGTTTTCCCTGAAGCATCAGAGGCTAAGGGGTGACCTCATAGAGGTTTATAAAATTATGAGGGGCATGGATAGGATAAATAGACAAAGTTTGTCCCTGGGGTGGGAGAGTCCAGAACTAAAGGGCATAGGTTTAGGGTGAGAGGGGAAAGATATAAACGGGACATAAGGGGCAATGTTTTCATGCAGACCGTCGTACGTGTATGGAATGAGCTGCCAGAGGAAGTGGTGGAGACTAGTACAATTGCAACATTTAAAAGGCATCCAGAGGGGTATATGAATAGGAAGGGTTTGGAGAGATATGGAGCGGTGCTGGCAGGTGGGACTAAATTGGGTTGGGATAGCTGGTCATGGACAAGTTGGACTGGAGGGTCTGTTTCCATGCTGTACATCTCTATGACTGTACATTGTGGTAGTTTCTCACTTTTCTCCTTCGCAATGGGCATTGCTCACCTTTGAGGAAATTCACCTCATTAAATCTACGTATTTCTCCATAAATGCTGCCTGACCTCAACATTCTCTGCATTTTCAGATTTTTATTTCAGATTTCCATATCTGTCATATTTTACTTTTGTATCATTATTCATGGGATGCTTTTGACAGGCATAAAGAATTGTGGCTCATAACAGAGCAGAACACTATTTTCTTAAGTTGATTGAATGTCTACCGATCATAAATTCTCTACTCTATCATTGGTTACAGTACGTGTGCAGGAATATCTATTGCATTGTGACAAATTTTCTCTACCTTGGTGCTTTGTTTTGCTTTTCATTTGATGCAACGCATTTTGACACTTCTTAACCTCGTCACTAAAGAGAGTTACTTTTAAGAAAATGCAACACTAACGGTTTTTGCTGTAATTTTTATTTGTACCATGAAAATAAAATTCAGCAGTTTTTGACCACATAGAAAATATACAAAGCCTTATAATTATCAGGTAGCAAGCTATAGCCACACCATTGTTCAATGATATGGCTGTAAGTGAACAACTTTTCTATTCTTCCTTTGAATTGATTTGATTTATTACTATCATGTTTACCAAGGTACAGTGAAAAGTGTTGTCTTATGTTCTCTACTGCCAGATTTGTATTGAATTGGTTAGGTTTAAAAGCAGACAATTGGCCATTTTCAGGAAAAGGACAGGGGTTACACAATTATGTAAATGTTCAAGTGCTTTTGCATTTTCTGTTTAGGTAAAAGAATACACTACAGGAAAGGAAAAACAGTGTGCTACCTCGAAACCCTGTTTTATCGTCACAAGTAAACATTGCGCATACCAACTTTTCCCAATTACCTCCCCCATTAAATATTTATCCAAATCAGTTGTCAGGGAGATTTTAACACTATTTTGTGAAAGCACTTCCAATTATAAAGAATTGCAAATTAAGTTGTGTGCCTTCAGTCTTGGCTAATCCAAATCAGCAGAATGTCGAGTCAGTGAATAACAAGGTTAAATGTAGATTCCATTTCCAATTGGATCATAATTAGGATCAGTTGTGATTTCAAAAACATAGAAGATAGACAATTCTCCACACAACCATAGCAGCAGCAAATTAAAACAGTGTAATTAACAGGATGGATAGATGGTGTAAACCTCTAGCTGGGAAGTGACAAAACAGTCAGATAAAGTTGTTTCAATTACCCACATGGTACGTTTGCAGGCACTACTGAGCCATCAGTATGAAATGTGAAATTGAGGGCAGAGGCTTCCTACAGTGCAGGATGGAAAATAAACTAAATAAAACTCACTGTGGGATAATGACCTTTGACTAACTTCAACAGAGATCAGACGAGGATTTACAACAGTAGTCAAATGTTATCTGATTTCGAATGAAATGTGCAATTAGATTATTACCAGGAAAGAGCATTTCCCAATCTTGGTGAAAACCGCATAGGAAGATAGATATCGCAGGTACCACTCCAAAATATGACACTTGCCATTGTCATAGAGGCAGGAATGGAGTCAGCTCAAGATTCACACAGGTGCAGCATAAGGACGCAACTGGACAATTAAATAATCAACTGCCTCCGCTCATGCCTGATTTTGGTGATATGGATGTCTAAAGCATAGAGTGTACATATTAGACCAGCTAAGAACTGAGAGAAAGTGAGGTCTGCAGATGCTGGAGATCAAAGTTGAAACTTTATTGCTGGAACAGCACAGCAGGTCAGGCAGCATCCAGGGAACAGGAGATTCGACGTTTCGGGCACAGGCCCTTCTTCAGGAATGAGCAGAACAGAAACAGAATCCCCAAGTGGAAACAGGTTGGTTGGGTTGGTTCGTCTGGGTGGCCCAGAGGTGCTCTCTGAATCGCTCCGCAAGTAGGCGGTCTGTCTCCCCAATATAGAGGAGGCCACATCGGCTGCAGCGGATGCAGTAGATGATGTGGGTGGAGGTGCAGGTGAATCTGTGGCGGATATGGAAGTTTCCTTTGGGGTCTTGGAGAGAAGTGAGGGGGGAGGTGTGGGCGCAAGTGTTGACGTACCAACCCAACCACCCTGTAGCACAGCATTTCATCTCCCCCTCCCACTCCACCGAGGATATGCAGGTCATTGGACTCATCCACCGCCAAACCACAACAACCCGCCGGTCGGAGGGGGAGCGTCTTATCTTCCGACTGGGAGCCCTCCAACCACAGGGGATGAACTTGGACTTCACCAGTTTCTCCCTCCCCCCACCTTGTCTCAGCCGAGTCCCTCCCGCCCGGCACCGCCTTCCTGGCCTGCAGTCTTCTTCTTGACCTCTCTGCCTCCATCCTACTCCGACCTATCACCCTCACCTTGACCTCTTTCCACCTATCACATTTCCAACGCCCCTCCTCCAAGTCCCTCCTCCCTACCTTTTATCTTCTCCTGCTGAACACTCTCTGCTCATTCCTGAAGAAGGGCCTGTGCCCGAAACGTCGAATCTCCTGTTCCCTGGATGCTGCCTGACCTGCTGTGCTGTTCCAGCAATAAAGTTTCAGCTAAGAACTGGTCCAAACTTGGCAATTTGTTTAAATCGCTATGGTATACTTTTGTGGGATAAGATACATCATTGGATCTGGTCTAGTAGCTTCACTGGGGAATGGAAGCTGCACTTTGGCAGACCGAAGGTGCTCTTTTGGGCTGGTAAAGTGCTGTTTGGGAAACGCAAGTTATTCCTTTCAGATTGAGACAAGTAGGTACACTTGTACATAAAAAGTGCATAAGTATGATGGGACTGCCAAGCTTTTCTAAAAACCACCAAACCTGTCAAAGAATTGTCAAACTTGTCAAAGAACTGTCAAATCTGTCAGAGATTAATCAACAGTTTCAAATGACCAGTCACAGCATTTAAATTAATGCAGTCTCATTAATCTTTGAAAATTTCCACTGATTTCCATGACTGGATTAGTGTTGATTTTACAAGGATTTCATTGTTACAATGGTACATATTCCATTTCACAAATTGCTTGATATCTATAAGTGATTTTGGACTAATATTGGACTATAAACTCTAATGTCTGTTGAACTTGAATTAAATGTTTATCTAAAATTTTATTGGTGTAAAGGAATTTAAATGCGCGGTAGTTCTTTTCTTATATATAAATCAGAGTGTATCTCTCTCTATATTGAAGGTGGTCAAACACTTACTTTACCTGATAGAATTTTATTTCTTATCTGTGCATGAATCGAAAGGACTGCCTATGTGGAGATCCTGGGTAAGTTGGCATGGTAAGTGAAAGGCCAAAGGTGGGCTTTGAAATTTGTTGATATTAAGTTGGCATAGAGACTACAAAGAGCCTGGGTAAAAGTACAAGGCACTAAGTTGGCATGGAAGATGTGGGATGCATTGGGTTTGGTACATAGATGGGGCATTAGGAGTATGTAGGGGGTGAAAGCTAGTGGAATATTTTATTGGTTCATCTTTATTTATAAACTTTGGACGCAGGGTCAGATCCCTAAGACAGGCTTTCCATTCATCAAACCTCCATACAGGAATTTTCTTTTCAGTTCTTCCTGAGTCACCTGCATCAATGCCCAATCCAGCCCACCCTCCCCCACATTAAAAGTGGGAATTTAGGGCAGCCATTTTTAAAGGTTAGATTCACAAATGAAAATTAGGACATTGGGCTCCGAATAAATAGATCTACATGGTGGAGGATCTCAAAGTCTTAAGAATATTCTTCATCCCTTTATCTTTTTTTCTTACAGAACCTGTTTCTGTTTCTTAGATCACTATTTGTTCAATAGTGGAAATAATCTTGCATTGTTTATTCACAATAAGGATGCCAAGTTTTATTCTTTCTAGCTATTCTTTGTCTCATATTGTTCCCAATCACAACCTTCTGCACCTTCTCTTTTAGAGACCCCCTAATCCACTGAACTGTCTTTTAATCTCCATGATCTATCATTTTCAGTCCCTAGTCAACCCTTTCCTAAGTCTTCAGTCTTCATTTCCTCTCTTACTTCTTCCTCTGATTGCTTCCTAATTGTGATATCGAAGATCATCCCTGCACTTATTGCAAGCATTCATAGGATATCTGGGCTCTCCATCTTAAGCAACCTACATTTTAATTGTTAGCCATGCCGTCAGCTGTCAAGCCCCAAAGCTCAAGAAATCTCTTTGCGAACATGTTCGCTTCTCTTTCCTCTTTTAAGACTTTAATAAAATCTGCACTTGAAGTCAACTATCCTCATTTCCACATCTGTGCCATATCGCAGAAGTTCGTTTAATAATATTCTTGCAAAAGACATGGAAAATTATGTTGAAGGTGGCATGTAAATACAAGACACAGTTTTGAGTGAGGTCAGTGAAGAATTGTATGAATCTCGACCCCCCCACCAAACTGGCCAAGAAGGGTTTAAAAATCAGTATAATATCCATTGCTAAGATAAAATTCATTGCTATGAACCTTCTTTTGTTTCTCCAAGTAATGGAAATTTAGCAACTGAAATTCACTTGACAATTTTCTGTTCATGAATTGTCATCAGGCTTTTACATCACTATAATTCGGAAATGCCAGGGATACTGAGTAAGGCCTTCTAATCTAATACCTTTGGAATGCCTTTGGAATGCTGCCAGGATGAAAAGATACTTAGAGTAATGTATAAGCTATAAAACAAATAACTCCCCCTTCCATGTATATTTGTAATTCAATTTCTGATTACCCATTACTTGGTATGATGTAAAAATTCAATTTTCTTTCTTGCCACCTTGCCACACAGTGGGTCAGAAAAAAATTGATTCAACTGTGAAAAATGGAGAATAATGGAACAGTAATATCAGAGATGAAACTGCCTCAGAACATTTTTGAACCCATTCTAAACTTATGATGTTTTTCCATCCTACTGACAAAAGCTAAATGAGAAATGGATTGGCTAGCCTCACCACATTTCCCAATGAATTTAAATGTAAAGTAGCAAAATAACCATCTAATTCAGCATAAAATTGTGCCAATTTAATAATCACGCTTAGGCCATAAAGTTAGTTCATGTGGATAATTTATTTTAATATATCAGGGATGCCTTTCTGACGGTTTGATTAAGAAATATTTTTGAGGTGGACTAGAAAGAGCCTTTGGGTCTCTGACCTATATTTTATTTAAACTATACATGTTGAAGTTGAGACCATGGCCAAATTTCACTTCCCAACAGGATGGCAGTCAGACATAAAACACGAAAATCTGGATTTTTTTAAAATAGGGAAACAAATTTTCTCACTCCTAATGACATCACTATTTTTGTATCACCTTTTTCACAAATCAGGAAGCTTTTGGGTTTCAACCCTACACATGCAGGGTTTAAAAAAAACTCCACGTAAAAATAGAGAAGTGATGGCCTAATGCTGTTAGTCTAGACACCCAAGCAATGTTTGGGGACCTGTGTTCAAACCCCACTATTACAAATGGTAGAATTGAAATTCAATAAAAATCTAGCATTAAAAGTCTAATGATGACCAAGAAACCATTGTCAATAGAGTCATAGAGTTATAGAGATGTACAGCATGGAAACAGACCCTTCGGTCCAACCCGTCCATGCCGACCAGATATCCCAACCCAATCTAGTCCCACCTGCCAGCACCCGGCCCATATCACTCCAAACCCTTCATATTCATATACCCATCCAAATGCCTCTTAAATGTTGCAATTGTACCAGACTCCACCACTTCCTCTGGCAGCTCATACCATACATGTACCACCCTCTATGTGAAAACATTGCCCCTTAGGTCTCTTTTATACCTTTCCCCTCTCACCCTGAACCTATGCCCTCTAGTTCTGGACCCCCTGACCCCAGGGAAAAGACTTTGTCTATTTATTCTATCCATGCCCCTCATAATTTTGTAAACCTCTATAAGGTCACACCTCAGCCTCCGACACTCCAGGGAAAACAGCCCCAGCCTATTCAGGCTCTCCCTACATCTCAAATCCTCCAAATCTGGCAACATCCTTGTAAATCTTTTCTGAACTCTTTCAACTTTCACAACATCTTTCCGATAGGAAGGAGATCAGAATTGCATGCAATATTCCAACAGTGGCCTAACCAATGTCATGTACAACCGCAACATGACCTCCCAATTCCTGTACTCAATACTCTGACCAATAAAAGAAAGCATACCTTCTTCACTATCCTATCTACCTGTGACTCCACTTTCAAGGAGATATGAACCTGCACTCCAAGGTCTCTTTGTTTAGCAACGCTCCCCAGGATCTAACCATTAAGTGTATAAATCCTGCTAAGATTTGCTTTCCCAAAATGCAGCATTTATCTGAATTGAACTCCATCTGCCACTTCTCAGCCCATTGGCACATCTGGTCAAGAACCCATTGTAATCTGAGGTAACCCTCTTCGCTATCCACTACACCTCCAATTGTGGTGTCATCTGCAAACTTACTACCTGTACCTCTTATGCTCACATCCAAATAATTTATGTAAATGACAAAAAGTAGAGGACCCAGCACCGATCCTTGTGGCACTCCACTGGTCACAGGCCACCAGTCTGAAAAACAACCCTCCACCACCACCCTCTGTCTTCTACCTTTGAGCCAGTTCTGTATCCAAATGGCTAGTTCTCCCTGTATTCCATGAGATCTAACCTTGCTAATTAGTCTCCCATGGGGAACCTTGTCAAACACCTTACTGAAGTCCATATAGATCACATCTAGTGCTCTGCTCTCATCAAGCCTCTTTGTTACTTCTTCAAAAATCTCAATCTATCAGAAAAGCTCATCTCGTTCACTAACATCCATTAGGGAAGGAAACTGCCATCCTGACTTGATCGGGCCTATATGTGACTCTAGACTCACAGCAATCTGGTTGACTCATAACTGCCTTCTGGGCAATTGATGCTGGCCTAGCCAGCAACATCCTCTTCCTGCGAATGAACTTTTAAAAATACTTTGTATTCTAAGTATAGAATCGCAGTGAACCATATAGAAGTTCTGAGTTTCCTCTCTAATTCCCCACCCCCACAACACCACAGCAATTTCTCTGTTCAAGCTTAGTATTTTGAATCTTGTAAAGACTGTATCTTTCTTCTTATTTTTCTGTATTTTGATGTTGGACTGAAATAGGAAGAGGCTGTTTTAAAAATCAACGATAGTGCAGAAATCCTATTCACATTCTTAAATGTAAGTTATCTGACTTTCATTGCAAAGTTTTTTTATACTGCTGTTTGTTCAGGCAGTGAGAGAGGTTACTGCCAATATCTATAGCCAGGGGTGTGTACAAAGGGAGATTCGACAGGCAACAAGTAATTGATTGGCAGCTTGTCATCAACCTATAGACCAATGACAAAGGCGTTCTGCCTGCCAACAACTATGTGATTGGCTCAAAGCTTGTGGTTGCGAATATTTGTTCAGAAGCCATCAGACCTCCAAAAGGAAGCAGCTGTCCTATTTTCTTCAGTTAAAATAAAACAAACCAGTAGAAAATGTATTTGCTGTCATCAGTTGCTATAATCTGTGGTTCTTAATCAGTAAGTCAGAGACTCTACGAGTGCTGTGCTGTAGTTCCAAAGGACTGAGCTGGGATTTCTAACCAGCCTGCTTATGCATCCACAATCCTCCTGTAATACACTTCGTTTTGCAAAAGATAACCCCACCATTTCCATATCCCTCAGTGAAAAAAGCATAAAACAATGGCATTTGAAGACAGGCTTTGAGTTTGGAAGTTGGAATCAGGTACAATTCACGTTTCCCAAGTCAAACACAGAAGTTCAAGCCTAGGTTTCAAAATCAGCAAAAAGCCTATTTCAGAGCACTGACACCTTTCCTATACTTCAGCTTGAAATTTTAAAAAATCTGAACAGAAAATGCTGAAGGTCTAACATGAAACAGTGCCAGAAGTACAGACAATTGGCACACAAGATTAGAAAGTTCAACTAGTTTACTGTGGTTAATACATTAATTTTGAGTCGAAAAATGTGGCGCTGGGAAAGCATAGCAGGTCAGGCAGCCAAGGAGCAGGAGAGTCTACTTTTTGGGCATTAGCCTTCATTAGGAATGCTATTAGCGACTGTCTCTAACTTGCTGAAAGTTAGATAAACATATTATTTTTACCGCAGTAGCTACATTTGGATTAAACTGAGAAACACCAGGAATAATGGCCAATATAATAAAGGAATAAGTAACCCAAAGTATAGTCAACCTTATGTAAGGGAAATACATTTAAAAAACAGCAGCGCAGCTCAGTTGATTGGAATGTGTGTCCTGTAATCTGTAGAAAGTCATGGACTCCACCGGTGTCCTGACGACGTGTGCAAAAGGTGCTGGCAGCTGCAGAAACGTTAGCTCTGGGTTTCTTAGAACCACTTGACAAATACACGGCTGACAGTTACACTGGGAGTACACACAAAGGTGATCACTAAGCAGCTTAAGGGTCTGGAGCTGAAAGGGAATAGGTGTCTGCCAGACACAGAGATACGGCATTGCAGGTATGTAGAGTTTCCTGGGGTCCAATTCACACATCAGTTTTCTATTTTGGAAGCTGGTGAGGATACTGGCCCTTCAAGGGAGTGCAGTCAGAATCATGCTTGTGATATTGCAAACTGTGCAGCTCTACAGGGGACGAGGAAGAAGAAAGCAGGAGTAAAGGAAAGCAGGGGATTCATTAATTGAGCAAACAGACAGGTATTTCTGTTGCCATAGATATGATTTTGAGATGGTGGCACAGGCGGTATGGTGACTCAGTGGTTAGCACTACTGGCGCAAAGCACCAGGGACCTGAGTTTGATTCCACTCTCAGGTTTAGAGTCTGCACAGGTTACAGGAATGGGATGGGTCTGGGTGGGATGCTCTTCAAAAGGGTCAGTGTAGACTCAATGGGCCAAATGGCCTGCTTCCACACTGTTGGGTCCTAAGAATCACTTGTATGGAAGGGTAGCAGAGGTTAAGACTTTTCTTGTGCTCTTGTGGTTAGCACTGCTACCTCCCAGCACTGGGGACCCAGGTTCGAATCCACCCTTGGGTGACTGTCTGTGTGGAATTTGCACCTTCTCCCCGTATCTGTGGGTTTCCGCCAGATGCTCAGGTTTCCTTCCACAGTCCAAAGATGTGCAGGTTAAGTAGATTGGCCAGGGTACATTCTCATTGTGCCCAAGGGCACGCAGGCTACACTGATTTGCCATTGGAAATCTGGGGTGAAGGTGATGGGTGAGATGTTCTTCAGATGGTCAGTGTGGACTCAATGGGCTGAATGGCCTGCTTCTACACTGTAGGGATTCTATGATATGTTGTTATTTTCTAATTTCCAGGATCAAGAACGTAACAGATGGTCACAGGACATTCTATGGGGGATGATGAACAGAGGAATTGAGGACAGAATCAATCTGACTACAGCTAAAGAACAAAAAAAGATACAATTCCATTGTGCAGTATAGCCTACAGATCACCAACTAGTGGGAAGATATAGAGAAATAAATCTGCAAGAAAATTACAGAGATGCCAACATTATAGTTATGATTGGAAAGTTTTACTACGTCAATGTTGACAAGGTGTGAGATCAATATTTTTATATATGTTATGATATACCTCTAGAAACAGGTGAAACTTGAACGCAGACCTCTTAGCTCAATGGTAGGGACATTACCACTACACCACATGAGCTCCATGCTAAGAGCAGAGGGGGGAAAATGTTTTCAATTGTGTTCAGGAAAATTTCCTACATCTGCATGTGTCCAGTCCAACTAGAAAGGATGCAGTTTGATCTAATTGTTTGAAATGAGACAGACCAGGTAGATTAAGTATTAGTAAGGAAACATTTAGGAGATAATGATTGTTGTATTGTCAGGTGATGTAATGATAGAAAAGGATGTTAGGCATACCAGACAGAGAATAATTTTCTTAATAATATTGGAATTCCTACAGTGTGGAAGCAAGCCATTCAGCCCATTGAGTCCACTCCGACCAGCATCCACCAGACCCACCCTATCTCTGTAACACTGCATTTCCCATGGCTCACCACCTAACCTGCACATCCCTAGACAGTATGCGCAATTACAAACTTTTCACTGCACTCATTCAAGTGCACATGACAATAAGGGCTACTCTAAATTTGACATGGCCAATCCACCTAACCTGCACATCTTTAGACCACAGGAGGAAATGGAAACATCCAGAAGAAACCCATGCAGACACAGGAAGGATGTGTAAATGCCACACAGATAGTTGCCTGAGGATGGAATCAAACCTGGGTCCCTAGCACTGTGAGGCAGTAGCACTAACCACTGAGCCATTGGACAACAATAGACCTCAATGGAGCAAGAACAGAGCTCAACCAGATAAACTGGAACAAACCATTGACAGGATAAACTATCTGAACAATGGGGTACTTCAAAGATTAGATAGTTTGGTACAGTCAAGGTATATTCCAGCAAAAGGAAAAAGGAGGGCAAACATATCCAGAACTCTTTGGATGAAAAAGAAAATAGAAATTAAAATAAAGAAGAAAAAGTATGCTTAGAAAAAGTGTCAGGTAAAAAAAAACCCAAGAATACACAACACACAGAAGGGATCAAATCAAATCAGAGAAGCAAATAGGAATTATGAGAATGCTTCCTATTAACTAACCATTCCTCTATTCTATGTTTCTTGTTACACCATGAGTTTTTTTTTTATTTTACACAGTAAGCCTTAAACCTGAAATGACATGTTAAAACTCAGCTACCTGACTCTTCTACTCAACAATTCTGCTCCTGGTATGTCTGGCCTGATGAGGAAGCCTTCCCTGTTCCTTCACACAGACCGTTAATGAAGATTGCAAATTGGGTCCCTGAAGTGCATAATCAAAGAAAGGGCTTCCTTGCCATTTTTTTAGCATGTCACTGTCTCTCGTTTTAAAAAATCATGTCAAAACTAGAACATGGCATCGGGACCGATTATTGCCATCATTTTACCGACCCCTCACACTCCCTTCCCTACACCCATCCTCTCAACCACTACCCCTGCACCACCCATTTCTGCCAAACAGAGAGCAGTTAAAATTGGGTGATTGTCACTAAAAGGAGCCAAAGATACCAAATACCCTTCTTTTTTAAATACCTATGAAAGAGTGAAATGGTCCATGATCATTAGCAGGAACTGCTGTCACGATTTGGGCATCTTCATTATTTATCCTGTCCATCTAAAACATCAAAACATTGAAGCAATCCATGAGATTCATGTTTCTTCACTTATAAAACAGCAATGAAGTATATTGTTTCTTAGCAGAGTCAGAGCTTTAACAAAAATGCTCAAAGCATCCATTTTATTCAACCAGGGGGACTGAATCTCAACTAAAGTTGTGTCCTTCTGTTTGAAGCCTGATTTGCAAGAAGATTACATTGCAGTACACTAACCTAATTTCAATCACTTCACTGGTCCCAAAGCACCACATGTGACAAGCAGGGGAGTCACTATACTTACACAATAGAGTGGGAACCCAATTTTCTGATTACGACTCCAGCATAGTTCAGCACGAGGCCAATTCTCAGAAGTATACTTTTAATTAGAGTTTCTGCATGTTTGTTGCAAAGTCGCAAAGGACAGTGAATCGTTGCATTTGAAAGTTTGTAACTTTGGCACACCAGACAAGACACAACATTCAGAAAAACATGCTTTAAAAATGCTTAGGTTGGGCTGGCTATAATATCCTTGAATTGCATTTTATATTATTCAACATCCAAGCATACTGGTTTTCATGTTCCTTCAATTGGAATATCTTTTTTATAGTAATACAAAATCAAATATAATCCGAATGTGACCTTGATATCTCCATGAAGTAAAAGATATTGGATGTGAAACATTGTTCAATATCAACATATCCTTTACTAACCCCCAAAATAAAAAAAAAAGTGTTATTGCATAGATTCCAAACCAGCAAGGTGGAATATCTTTAACACTGTCACATGACAGCATGACATATAAAATTCCTCACCTCATCATCAGTCTCTCTGGAGTTAATGCAGTGGGTTCAGTCAGTTAGTTACATGAATGCTTTCAGTCAAAGGTTAGGAATCCTGTAGTGAGTAACTCACCTCCTGACTGACCAAAGCCTGTCCATCACCTACAGGGTGCAAGTGATGGAGTGTCCCCACTTGCCTGGATGAGTGTACCTCCAATACTCAAGAAACTTGACACTTTCCAGAAAACAGCCTACTAGAGTGGTACAACATCCTCAAACATTCACTCTCTCCATCGCCAACACAGTAGCAATGATTAGTCCCAACTATGGAGATGCACAGCAGAATTTCAATAATACTCCTTGGACAGCATGTTCCAAACCCAAAACAATGAGTATATGAAAGGATATGGGCAGGAGACGAATGGAAACACCTCTACCTGCAAATTCCTCTCCAAACAATTCACTGTCCTGACTTGGAAATACATCATCATTCCGTCAGTGTCATTGGGTCAGAATGTTGGAACTCACTCCCCAGTAGTCTTGTGGGTGTATCTAAACTAAATAGACTGAAGCAGCTCAAAAAGGCAACTCACCATCACCTTGTCAAGGGAATTTACTGATGGGTAATAAATGCTGACCTAGCCAGCATAGCTCATATCCCTGATTGAATAAAAGACATGCAATGTCTCATTATAGTCAGCAAGCACAGAACCCAGACTACACGCACATTTTCATAAATACAGCAATGCAAATGTTATTGTTAATAAACTTCAAGACATTACCCAACAGGAACACAATCTTGGTGGTATACATTACATGGGCTAACATGTAGAGCAACACTCAAACCATGTTGTAATGGCAAGTGTTCAATCCAAAGACAGCACCTCAAAAATGTCATCACATTGCAAACAAGAAGGCATTTTTGTTTAAAAGTTTGAGAAAAAAAACACTATTTTCATTTCACATTGTCAAATACTTAAAATAGTTTTTATCCTAAAATGTTTTATCCTATTTCCAGCAGAATCCAACCTGATCTGTAACACAATTACAATTTGACCGTAATACATCCTACAATCATTTAATGGTAAATGTTAAGAAGGGATCCATTTAAACTGGCTTTTCAGTTGTGCCTGGCTGGTGTTGTATACATTAGATTTACTAATATAGAGCAGATGAGAAACTTCATTTTCCATACAAAGCACTCCATGATACTTGAAGTGACAGTGAGCTATGAACACCACATTCACATCATAAACGATAGAGCTCTACACAAATTGGCAAACCATCACTAACAATCTGTTTATTACACTATCGGGGGTGACAGAGAAACATATGCTGATACCTTCCCTTATGTTGAGAAATATTCTCTACTGGATATCTTTATAATGGATGAGTCAACTTTAACCCCAGAAAATAAATGAGAATGGAGTATGCAGATTAAAAGAGGAGCAAGATTCTATGCAACAGATCCAAGTCCACTTTACACAAATCACCACTTTTAAAGATGTATTTTGGATAAGTGTGTGAAATATTCACGCCGATAGGCAAGAGTTACATTGACATGTAAAAATCAAAGTCTCATGACAGAGTCACCAAAGCAATTTTTAAGCCATGTCACAAATTTGGTACTCAGTTCCTGTCTTAATGGGATCCATGATGTGGAGATGCTGGTATTGGACTGGAGTGGACAGGTCAGAAGTCACATGACATCAGATTATAGCCCAACAGGTTTATTTGAAACCACAAGTTTTTGCAGCGCTGCTCCTTTGTCAGATGGCTTGACAAAGGAACAGAGCTCCGAAAGCTTGTGATTTCAAATAAACCTGCAGGACTATAACCTGCTGTCTAGCGACTTCTGACATTGCCTTAATAAAAAGCAGTGGTTAAACTAGGGTAAAATAACAACATGTTACTAATACAATTTGTACTGGGAACAAGGAGCCTGGATTTTGTGGGGGAAAAATAGAAATATGTCAGTGAAGCTTCTGCAGTTGACATCCTTGTGCTGCTGAGGACTGAGGGGTTTGTGTGGGTTTTAAAAAGTTGAGAATTAATATAAAAAGAGAACAGTTAGGGATAGCTGGGAAAAATTAACATTTCAGCATGCAAAAATCTAGCTTGCATATTTACTATAGAGGCTAATAGAAGGGGTTAAACCAGGATGCACAGGGTTAAGATTAGTCATGGCTTTTTCTCTAATACATGGGCAAATTATATGTAAAGGTTTATATACTTGGATCATTTGAGATGCTATTTAAGTAATGGATGGGTAAGAGGTTTAAGCATTGTAGAATATTTAAGGTCTCTGCACTTTACTATGGGCACTGAGAAGGAGGACTGTTGACCTGACTTCAGTGAAGGCAGCCTGACTCCACTAACACCAATGAGAATGCTGGTTGAGAGTTGACCAAAAAGCAAATATGCTATCCTTCTGAGGTGATGTGATTTTCAGCAATGCATTAATTTTGAGATATGAATGTGAACTTTCAAATTACATAAAAATTGAATAGCACATTTTCCTTTGCTAAGCTGCTGGGTTAGATGAAGAAACCTTTATTGTTTTTCTTGCATGTTACTGCCTCCACATTGGACAAATTTATTTTTTGGAGGCAAGACAAGGAACAAACCTTCAATGGTCAAGCTCACCACTGAAATTACATCTCCAACTGGAGCTTCAGATTTAAGAGAAGTAATTTCATTTTTGTAAATAAACTGGGAAGAGACAGAAAGCAAAGAATGTTGCTGCAGCTACTTACAACTGAACTGTCTACAAAAAAATATTTTTCCAAAAGGTAATCATTTATTATTGGATTAAGCACCATAAAGAAGGAATTCCTCTTTAAGGCTGGCAAGTGTGGAGGAACTAAGCATTCTACGTGGGGGTTTGGGATGAGACGGCCAATAATGTAAAAGCATTCCATTGAATAGACGTGGCTATAGACCTGTTAGCTGCCTTCCCAGTAAATATTCCTTCTCTTGTCTCCCTAAGTACATTTCCCTAGATACCTGTTTCCTTCAATGCAGGATCATGCAATGAGAATTATCAAGGGCTGCCGAGAAATATACAAATATTTTTGTCAGTTTCCAAAGAATCACATCATCTACTTCCTTTGCAGGATAAAGCAGCACATTACAGAAGAAGCCACACAATTAGGCTTCTTTGTGGAAAAGGATATGGAAGATATAGACTGTATGGAAATAGATGGTGACATCTTGCAAAATGTCCAGATTACAGAGGAGGAAGTGCTGGATGTCTTGAAATGCATAAAAGTGGATAAATCCCCAGGACCTGATCAGGCGTACCTGAGAACTTGGTGGGAAGCTAGAGAAGTGATTGCTGGGCCCCTTTCTGAGATATTTATATCATCGATAGTCACAGGTGAGGTGCCGGAAGACTGGAGGTTGGCAAACGTGGTGCCACTGTTTAAGAAGGGTGGTAAAGACAAGCCAGAGAACTATAGAACGGTGAGCCTGACCTCAGTGGTGGGCAAGTTGTTGTAGGGAATCCTAAGGGACAGGATGTACATGCATTTGGAAAGGCAAAGACTGATTCGGGGTAGTCAACATTGCTTTGTGCTTGGGAAATCATGTCTCACAAACTTGATTGAGATTTTTGAAGAAGTAACAAAGAAAATTGATGAGGGCAGAGTGGTAGATGTGATCTATATGGACTTTAGTAAGGCGTTCGACAAGGTTCCCCATGGGAGACTGATTAGCAAGGTTAGATCTCATGGAATACAGGGAGAACTAGCCATTTGGATACAGAACTGGCTCAAAGGTAGAAGACAGAGGGTGGTGGTGGAGGGTTGTTTTTCAGACTGGAGGCCTGTGACCAGTAGAATTCCACAAGAATCGGTGCTGAATCCTCTACCTTTTTGTCATTTACATAAATGATTTGGATGCGATCATAAGAGGTACAGTTAGTAAGTTTGCAGATGACACCAAAATTGAAGGTGTAGTGGACAGCAAAGAGGGTTACCTCAGATTACAACAGGATCTGGACCAGATGGGCTAATGGGCTGAGAAGTGGCAGATGGAGTTTAATTCAGATAAATGCGAGGTGCTGCATTTTGGGAAAGCAAATCTTGGCAAGACTTATACACTTAACGATAAGGTCCTAGGGAGTGTTGCTGAACAAAGAGATCTTGGAGTGCAGGTTCATAGCTCCTTGAAAGTGGAGTCGCAGGTAGATAGGATAGTGAAGAAGGTGTTTGGTATGCTTTCCTTTATTGGTCAGAGTATTGAGTACAGGAGTTGGGAGATCATATTGCGGCTGTGCAGGACATTAGTTAAGTCACTGTTGGAATATTGCGTGCAATTCTGGTCTCCTTCCTATCGGAAAGATGTTGTGAAGCGTGAAAGAGTTCAGAAAAGATTTACAAGGGTGTTGCCAGGGTTGGAGGATCTGAGCTTTAGGGAGAGGCTGAACAGGCTGGGGCTGTTTTCCCTGGAGCATCGGAGGCTGAGGGGTGACCTTATAGAGGTTTACAAAATTATGAAGGGCATGGATAGGATAAATAGACAAAGTCTTTTCCCTGGGGTCGGGGAGTCCAGAACTAGAGGGCATAGGTTTAGGGTGAGAGGGGCAATGTATAAAAGAGACCTAAGGGCAACCTTTTCATGCAGATGTACATATATGGAATAAGCTGCCAGAGGATGTGGTGGAGTCTGGTACAATTGCAACATTTAAGTGGCATTTGGATGGGTATATGAATAGAAAGGGTTTGGAGGGATATGGGCCGGGTGCTGGTAGGTAGGACTAGATTGGGTTGGGATATCTGGTCGGCATGGACAGGTTGGACCAAAGGGTCTGTTTCCATGCTACATCTCTATGACTCTGACTCTATGACCCAACTTCAGGCAGTGGCTGGGAGCTATGATAATGAGATGCCTTTAAGGACCAGAATAGGAGGAGGCCTGACTCCAGCTGAAAATTCCTCTTATCATGAAAGTCATACAATCACTATAGTGCCCGAATCCTGTAACCCTGTATTTCCCCATGGCTAATAGGCCTAACCTGCACATCCCTGGGCACCATGGGTAATTTAGCCTAACCAATCCACCTAATCTGCACATCTTTGCACTGTGGCAAGAAAGTAGAACACCCAGAGAAGGTGAGACTCAGTGAGAATGTCTGAGCTGAGTTTGCATAGTGACTGAGACTGGAATTGAACCTGGATCCCTCGCACTGTGAGGCAGTGCTAACCACTGAGCTATTGTGCCACCCAAAATGGTAAACACGGACTGTCAATGTTTAGATTAGATTCCCTATAGTATGGAAACAGACCCTTCAGCCCAACAAGTCCACACCAACCCTCCCAGACACATTCAGCCCTAACACTATGGGCAATTTAGCATGGCCAATTCACCTATTCTCCACATTTTTGGACAGTGGGAGGAAACCAGAGCACCTGGAGGAAACCCATGCAGACACAGGGAGAATGTACAAACTCCGCATGGACAGTTGCCCAAGGTGGGAATTGAACCCGGGTCCCTTGTACTGTAAGGCAGCAGTACTAACCACTGAGCCACCATCTTCCATTTGGTTTTTAACATCTTAAACCCTTGTGGACTAAAATGACTTTTAAAAAAGGAGAAATACTGACCTAAAATGGCTGTCATAATTACAGCAAACATTGAATTCAAAAGATTTCTGGACTGAAATTACCGTTCCCTCCCAACAAAGAAACCAGACCACTAATTCAGCATTTAGAAAATCTATTTAATTCACACTTGCATGGTAAGTTCATATATTGAGAGATGAAAGGTTGCCTGTGAAGTATTCAGCTTGGAAATCAATGAGGAGCCTCAGCAATCTGCAAATTGAGCTATAACAACAGCTGCTTGAGGCAGCAACACAGAGACAGCAAAAAATAGATCTGATTTAACAACAATAGAATCTGGAAGTCTCGCTTTATCTCTATCAACCTTAAAATCAGTGCCCAGAGAAAAAGCAAAATAGGTCAACAATCATTCACAGAGAACTAAATAATATCTGCAAACTTTACAATGCTACAGCAACAAAACAATTGGGACTTAATCCTTAAGCTCTGATAATGACCTAAGAACTTCAAACTGCAATTGCCTTTGCCTTCCTGCCTGTACATAGACATGTACCCCCACGTCAATTAAATTTATTGCCTGTGCTTGCGTTTGTGCTTGACGTTGCATTTTTAATACTTTCGTGGATTAATAGGTAAAAAAAAATTCTCTTTGGCTCATGAAAACCTTACAGTTTACTTTATTTAATCATATTTTCATTGAAGTATGATAGCTGTTTGTAATAAATAAATAAAAATGTTTGTACTAACTGACCACGAAGTATTTAAAAAAACAGGGAGATGATTTCCCCTTCCTAATCTGGTCATGGCTCTTTGCCTTGCAATTTTTTTTAAAAAATCATCTTATTTTCTCAATCACTGGCACCAAAGTGCACCAAGTTCCATAGAAGTCATTCTGATGAAAACTATATCCCCTGAAGAACAACACAAATTCCCATTCCGTACTCTGTGTATATCAAGAAAGCAGAACTGGGGTCCAGTGACACCAAAACAGACAGCATCTGTTGGCATTCAATGTCATTCATTTTGACCACCCAGACACCAGAACATCAATAAGCAATATCACATGAACTCTTGAGACCAAAGCACATAAGGTGATGTTAGGATAGCTGACTAAAAGCTTGGACAAAGACATTAATTTTAAGGAATGTCTTAAACAAAATGATTGGAAGAGAGATAGCAAGGTTCAGGAAGTGAATTCCAGAAATTCAGACTTAGGTAGTTGATTCAAATTGGCAATGCACAAGAAGACAGAATTGAAAGAGTACACTGATGACAAAAGGCTTTTAGGAAAGAAGGAAGCTTCGGAGATATGAGGACTAACTTTGGAGGTATGGTTCTATTACACAGATCTCAGAAAGACACAATAACTTCAAGATACCTAGATGGCATCACAACATTAATGCTCTAGTATAAGAGGTCTCTGCTCCCTATACAGTTAGCAAACAGGCAGTCAGTCAGTAAACAGATACCCAGTTAATCTTAGTCATCCAGCCAATTAATCTATACTAATATAGTTCTCAATAAGCATATAGCCCAAACTACACATGTAAGTCTAAGAGGTCATATTATTCTACATAGGTAGTTGTTATTAAATCTTTGGTTTTCTGTCTCAAGATGAACCCAACTCTCAATTGTACTTGGTCTAACACATAGTAAATTGATCAGGAGTCCAAAGGTAACAAAGGTAGCAGCTACAAATGCTTTTTAAATAGGGATGGATAAAGACAATGTCAGAAATGGAAGCAGCCAGACTTGGTGATGGAGCAGACTTGTGGTCTGAAGCTCATCACTGTCAAACTATCACAACAAAATTGCAAATGTTCTGGTTCAAATTCAGATTGTTGCCAGGAAACAGAGTTTGTAACAGAGATTGAATGATTTGGTCTTCCTTATATTCAGTTAAAGAAAATTTTGATCATCCAGTACCAGCATCTGATGAGCAATGTGACAAATCAGAGGCAATGGGGTGTTGATAGATGTGAAACTTAATGTCATGTACACAGATGATGTTGCCAAGGAGCAGCACGTAAATGTGAAATGCCTTGATAAGTTTCATTTCAGGACAATGGCAAGATGGAACCCAATTTGAATGATGCAACATAATGCTACAGAAAAGATGCTCACTGTTTGGAAGTTAACAACACAGTCAAGTAGTTGGAGATGAGACAAAAGTTTGAAATGGAGCAATAAACGAACAGATGCACCAAGGATGGCATTTTTGAGAAGCAATGTTGCAACGGCCAATTTGAAGAGGATACTAAAAGTATGAGAAGAAAGAGAAAATCTTTAACAAATGAGCAAACTTGGGGAATTTGCAGTGAAATCGGATAGAAATAAGAGCATTGCATCTTCATACTTTAGGAAGAATGTGAAGGCCTTAGAGAGGATGCAGAAAAAATTGATGAGAACACTTCAAACAATGAGTTGCTTCACTTCTGTCAATGTATTGAAGAAGCTGCGGCCACCATCTTTGGACAAGAGAAGCTTAAATGGAGGTTTGACTGAAGTATTCAACAGGACAGGTAGGGAAAAACTGTTCTCATTGGTGAAAGGATGAAGAATCAGAAAACACCAATTTAAGGTGATTGGCAAAAGAAGCAACAGCAATATGAAGAAAACACTGAATTGTTAGGATCAGGCATTCATTGCCTAAGATTGTGGTGAGACAGATTCAATCATGGCTTTGAAATGCATGATCTTCATGGCAATGGGAAAAAAGCAGAGAATAGGGATTTGAGTACAATTTTTGAAAAAAGTTGGCACAGACACAATAGTTTGAATGGCTTCATTTTTACTGCAACCATTCCATGATTCTATGATTCTAAGGAGGAGAGGTTAGGTCTCATAGATTATACATGAATGTGAGACGTCATCGCATGAAACTAAACTAAGATACAAATTCAGGGCTAGGGAAGGGTGAAATCTCAGAGGACGTTTGACTGAGTGAGCTGAAGGTGTGGAGGTGGGGTTCGGAGGAAACAGTAGAGGCAACTAAGATCTATTTATTCTGAGGATGTTCATACTAAAGTAGAAAATGTCGCACAGAGCATCAGTGAGCAGGAGCAGACACTTAACAGAGAAGAATCAGTCTGGAGGCCAGCTCACGCCCATCCATTGCTACTGAAGTTCAGGATCCACTCTTAAAAATAATTATTTATTCTGAGCAGTGTACTGCATTGGTCATAGATCCTGCCAAACAACCATAAGCAGAGACAGTATAAATTATTTATGTTTAGATCAAGAGATGCTAAGAGTTATAATCCAACTTCTGGGAAGCCATAGTACCAGTATCTATGATGGCAAACTTGTTAAATGCTTAAAAATTTCCATGTGATACAGCTCCAATTTTTTAAACTGTCATTACAGTTGCAGCTATTAAATAAAACACCTAGTCCCATGACATTTTTTTGAAATGTGGTTTGCTTTGTGTCATTAAGTGGAACTGTTGTTTGGTTCAGAGCCAAATGGGATGACTATGAAGCACTATATTATTCATTTCAGGTTAACAACAAAATGCTTCATTACCATCCTTTTTGGCTCTGACACCAGCAACAGTTTCTATCAGTGACACAAAATTGTGTATGTTATGTCTTTGATACCAATCTTTTTCAACATTAGTTAGGTATAATATTTTCACCTCATGTCAGTCTCGTGATTCAGTGATTAAATAAACCTATATTGTGTGAATCTTTGATGTGTTTAAGTTGCAGCAGGATTTCAGCAAACAGCAGCAACCACACTCCAAGCTTTAAATTACATTTCAACAAGATTATGAGAGTTACACAGGTAATAACAAAACAGGGCTGATGAGAAATATCTTAGACCATTATCTCACTCTACCTTCCAAATTCTGCTTCAAGACTCAAGTTTACCTTATTTATGACCTTGCTTAGAGAAATAATGCTAATCCTCTCTAGAGTGTAAATTATTTTAATCTTCCTCTCTAAAATATAACAGAAAAAAAAGTTAAGATCATGAAAAGACATTTCTTTTCCAGCATATTTTCTGCAATGAATATAAAGTTCTGCTTAAGTCAGTCATGACCAAAACCATAATCATAGTTGCATCATGTTTACAGTAAAGAAAATCATTCAAATTGCTTCATATCAGTTTTTGTGCTCTTTCTTCACCTAATCCCAGAAACTATCCACCTTTTCCGTTTTTCATTGTGTTTTATATATTCAGGGAATAACAATTCCTTATCCTAAAGACTTGGATGTACAGACTGCTGTCCTGTTGAAGATCTGTCTCTTGAATTCCCTATTAACGGCAATCTATATTTATGGCCTTCAGTTCTGATCTTGCCTGCTGGCATCTACTCTATCAAACCTTCATGTAGACCTCTACAACACCACCCTCAATCTTCTCGAGAGCCACAGCCTGTTCAAACAATTTTTACAGACGTAAAATCTCTGGCTTAATTCCATTTTTTTTAACATCTTCACCAGTGCTTCTTTATTGTTTGCATAAAAATAGAGCTCAAACCTGCTTAACAGTATTCTACAACCCAATACAATATTAGTATAAGTTTTTTGCTTTTTAATTCAGACTCTCTGCAAGTGAAAACTATGTTTGCTTGCTTTATTTCAAATGATTTAATCTTTTACTGCAGTTACACATTTACTTTCCAAGTGGTATATGGCCCTCTTTATACTTCATGCCAAAACACATCACCTCACACTAATCAATATTGAAATATACTTGTCATTAACATGCTGACTCTAAAAACATATTTAAAGTCTTCCTATACTTGTTTTGCATACTCCTCTTTATTAACTGTGAATCTACAATTGGAAAGACCACCATCCACCCCCTTCTCCAATTGGCAAAAACTTCAAGTCCATTGTGGAAAGTAAGGTGAAGAAAAATGGTCAGGGGTTTATTTGCGAATATTGCACATAACCAGAAACTCCAGCCTGGCAGGAAAATCAATAGGTAAATATTTAAGCAAAAGAATTGATTGACAATGGAAACAGGCATGAAAACATTCAGGATGGTGAACAACATGCAGACAAATAACCTATATTGAAAGTACATTGACTCTTTATTAAGGCAGGAAAATAGATAACAAGGACCCACACATGATACAGATTTCAGGCCATAGACAGGAGTACGTAAAACTGGTATCACTTCATTGATGCATACCTTTCCAAAATCAGTATGCTTAAACTTTAAAAAGGACATGCAGAAAGGCACTGGAATTGTGATTTATACTTTAAAAAAACCTGCATTGGAGACAGGAAGAAGGGAATTTCCCTGCTGATTATGACTCTCCCACTTTCAATTGCCTACTTGCCCCCTGTTCTGAGACCTGAAGTGTTATGCATTTACTCGTGAGTCGCCTGGGAACACCCAGCAGGTGTCCACAACTCATCTCAGTTAAAAAGGAGACTAAAGGCCCAATAGAGGTATTTCAGGCCCTCCTGATCGAGAACAAAAATGATACCCTGCTGCCAGGTCAAGCAAACAGGAGTTGTCATATGTTGGTGGAAACAATAGTTGGGATAAAGTACTGCCACATTTCTCCTTTCTAAAATTCATCTAAGGATCTGTTCAGCTAATAGTGGTGGTGGATGAACTACTAATGAGGCTCAACAAGCAGAGATCTTAGCAGCAAGGTGTAGGTTATTCCATGGTATAAATAGGGACATGTTACCTTATCTAGTTAAAATATAACAATCAGGAGCCAGGAATGACACATCTGACTCTATCATAATCTATAACTAGAATCCTTGATTCTCCACACAAGACTGCATGACATCATCAGATTGGATGAAGCCTAATGCAATCTCTAATTTTAACCCTTCAGAATAATTACTTTCTACCACAAGATCTGTAGGCCACTGCCTTTAGGAGAAAAGTGGGGCAAGAATAAACTAAGATGACATTAATAATAATAAAAATAACTATTGCATGGCTAGTATGAACACAAAATTTCTCTAAATCAGTTTGGGAGCAATCAGATATATTTTTCAATAATAAAACACACTTAGGCCTCTAACCAATTTTATTTTCTAGTTCCACCCATGTGAGTAGGCATGTCCTAATGGCATGAAATCAATTCTGGGGATGAAAATGGGTTTATATGAGTTTCTCCTCCTCTCCCAAGAGTCTATCTTGCAATAAGTGGGACAATAATAACATTAAAAGGGTGAACATTTGAGCATTTCTCTTGATATTCACCGGGGAAGTTCAGTGCTGTTCACAGTTCACTGAACAACTAAAGGATCTTTATGCATACTTTTACTATGATATTCTCCCTAGATAGTTGGCATTTTACATTCCAAAATTAATCTTAAACTGAAACCTTTCCTATTCATGGTAATTAATTAAGCAGATAGTGACCTCATGCTGCAGTGCTGGTGGCATGTTTGAGCTGGAAGGAAACTAGCCATTTGTTTAATAAGTTGCAGGCTGTTCCAGGAATTTCACAGGTGCTTTGGTTTGTTATTGAACTGTGCACTGGCTCTGCTTCAGATGTTTTTGTTAATTAAAATGAATTACTATGCTGAAAAGCACAGTAGTACAGCATATGTACATAGAGAAAAGAAAGAGGATAATAGGCTTCTCTAGCGGCTACGCACTTTCAACAAACCCCTGTGTGCATAATGTCAACAGGCATCGTCATGCAATTGGCTGTCATTTGGAACACTGGCTGTATCTTTGTATATTCAACTTAATCTGACGAGATATTATTTCTCTGTACAAATCCTTACTATTTTGTTTCTGAAATTGCTTTAAAGGAAGATTTGTGCATGTTGAACAAAAAAAGCCCTCATTTTCTCCATCTAACAAGAATATTCATGTCAGCAAACGATTAAGTCATCTAATTGCAGAATGGTGACAATAATTTCAGACTGAATCAGAAAACAGACTGTTGACTCTATATAACGCCATATTTACAGATGTTATCATTAACTCTGATTTGTAATTTGAAAGCAAACAAGAAAGGTGGATTTAATAAATTGGAATTAGGCATACTGACTGAAAACACGACTGTTTACAGCACTTGACAGGTATGAAAATCCTGAATCACACAACTGCAAAAGAGGCATGGGACATGATTATGAAACTGAGTATCAGGATGCAAAAAAAAATCAACACCACCAAAAGTGTAGCCATGGGGAAAAGAAAATCTTTGAATAAACAAGTAAAAAAATAAAATAATGGGACAGCAGAGAGGAAAAACATTAGTGAGCTCAAAAGGGAAGGCTTCTGGGACATAAATGCATTCATGTTCTTTACTTCCAAGGCAGCAAATGGTCCAAATAATCTCCTGGGTGGAACTGCAAAGGATGAAGGAAAAATTGTTTTGAAACCCTGGAGCATGCTTTCCAATTCGGATGGTTTGCAATTGCGTGCAAATATTTATAAATCAATGTTTCATATATCAGTCCATTTGAAGCAAGTGCTACAAAGCCAACATGTCAGGATAGAGGGAGTTCCAAAAGACTTTCATGTCTTAAGTTAAAAATCACACAACACCATCTGTCCAACAGGTTTATTTGGAAGCACTAGCTTTCGGGTGGTTGTCCACAACCACCTGATGAAGGAGCAGCGCTCCGAAAGCTAGTGCTTCCAAATAAACCTGTTGGACAGATGGTGTTGTGTGATTTTTAACTTAAGACATGAAAGTCTTTTGGAACTCCCTCTATCCTGACATGTTGGCTTTGTAGCACTTGCTTCAAATGGACTGATATATGAAACATTGATTTATAAATATTTGCACGCAATTGCAAACTATACGAATTGGAAAGCATGCTCCAGAGTTTCAAAACAATTTTTCCTTCATCCTTTGCAGTTCCACCCAGGAGATTATTTGGACCATTTGCTGCCTTGGAAGTAAAGAACATGAATGCATTTATGTCCCAGAAGCCTTCCCTTTTGAGCTCACTAATGTTTTTCCTCTCTGCTGTCCCATTATTTTATTTTTTTACTTGTTTATTCAAAGATTTTCTTTTCCCCATGGCTACATGGTGTTGTGTGATTTTTAACTTTGTCCACCCCAGTCCAGCACCAGCATCTCCAATTCATGACTTAAGTTAGCCAATTCTCAAGTAAGGGGAGTGCAGGAGGGATGATTGCACTGGAGAAGTTGCAGAAGAGATTTACCAGAATGCCAGAGAGTTTTGAAGTTTTATAAAGACAGAATAGATACAGTGGCATTGTTTTCCTTGCAGCAGAGGAGACTAGGGGGAGACATAACGGTGGCACAGTGGTTAGCACTGCTGCCTCACAGCGCCAGAGACCCGGGTTCAATTCCCGCCTCAGGCGACTGACTGTGTGGAGTTTGCACATTCTCCCCGGGTCTGCGTGGGTTTCCTCCGGGTGCTCCGGTTTCCTCCCACAGTCCAAAGATGTGCAGGTCAGGTGAATTGGCCATGCTAAATTGTCCGTAGTGTTAGGTAAGGAGTAAAAGTAGGGGTATGGGTGGTTTGCGTTTCGGCGGGTCGGTGTGGACTTGTTGGGCCGAAGGGCCTGTTTCCACACTGTAAAGTAATCTAATCTAATCTAATCTAAACATGATTCAGATGCATAAGGTTCTGAGGGACATAAGAAGGATAGACAGGAAATAACTTTCACCCTTGGTGGAGGGATTAATGGGGGCACCAATTTAACAGGTCGGGGCAAGGAGGGGATGTGAGGAAACTTTTTTATCACTCAGGGGGTGGTGGAAATCAGGAACTCACTGCCTGTAAAAGTGACAAAGGCAGAAACCCTCAACATTTAACAAGTATTTAGATGTGCACTTGCGATGCTAAGACATACTGTGGGTAAGTGCTGGAAAATGGAAGTAGAGGAGTTAGGTGCTTTTTTTTGGCTTTAACAAACTCAATGGGCCAAAGGCCCTTTTTTTCTATGCTGCAGGTCCCATGAGTCTGACTTTAAGAAATAACATGGATGGACCAGGAACTACGTCCTTTCAAACTCCAATTAATCATTCCACTGCAGAAGTTTGCTCTTTGCCTGGTCAGTAATCATTCAGGAGCGAAACATTGCATTGATTCCTATTATATTAATGGATATGATTAACAACTAAGTCTGAAGTTGACATCAACTAATAGCCAAGAGTCTCCATCCAATCCAAAATATCAGTGGGAGGGAAGGGGGAGTATCCAGAGGCAAAAGAAACTATTTACTATAATATGAAAAGAATATTATATTATACGTAATAAAAATACTAAATGATGTGACTATATAGCAAGCATGAAGAAAATTCATAGCATTAATAAAACATTTGGATGAATTGAACAAATCAGTGAAGGAATAGCAAATGCATGTTATTGTACATAAATGAAATGTAATTTGTCATAGGCCAGGGAACAGCAAGTATATTTAAAATGAAAGGATTCTATTTTGAGCTGGAACTGTTCACTTTCAAGTAAACAATGAAATTCCAATCCTTTGCCTTGCAAATGTATTTATCATGGAGTAAACTGCATCTGCTTCAAATGATTGTTTTGCTTCTCCATTAGCAAAGGTGAAGAAGGAAAATAATTTGAATGCAGTTATGAATGAATTCTGCAACTTTACAGTGAAGTTTGTTGTCAACGAAGATAATTACATACTAGAATACATCTCAAAAGCAATACTGAAACAAGGTATTCTAACAAATCATTGGTGAGAGAGAATTTAAATAATTTAGTGGAAAAAGAATCTGTTTTGTACCATTACCGAAGGTCTATCAACTAAGTTACAAAATCAAATAAATGCAAGCTTCAAACCTATGATGTCATTCTGTAGTATCAATGGGAAAATAATGTATTGGTGACAGTTCAGTTAAAAGACTGAAATTAGGATCTAAATAACAATGAAAGGTTTTCTCTTGCAGCAACTATTAAAACTATTACATATAAATGGTGTTAGACATAAATGATATAAAGTGAAGCAAACGTCACTTTAAGTAGAACTGAAGAACATAAGTCTTAAGCAAATTGAAACATTATTCAAATGTTTGGATCAGGGTCCAGTGACAAGCAATTAATGCTGTCAAATAATACCTTCCAAATAGTGTTAAAGAAATAGCTATTTCAGATTTCTTTGGTTGTTTTTGCATTTATAGGCTAGGAGTAGGTAGGTTTAGCAAAAGATTGCTTGGGATGCAATGCTTCCAGCAAATCTGTGATAAGCAGGGGAAGATGAATGTCCTTGTGTACAATTGTCAAGTCTTTGACTGTCCCTTGATTCAAGGATGATTGAGTGTTTCTGCCTTGAGTCTTCACGTGAATTACCGGGCCAATTCTCCTCCCACAGACATTTTAACCAATTGAGCATGATGAACACAAGACAGTAGGACGTAGAATGCTGCCTTGTTATTAAAACAATGTGATTCAAAGCATGATGCAGATTGGTAGACAAGTTGTTTCTGGTATAAACAATCATTAATGCTGTTGGGCGACAAGGAGGACCGCAGAGTGCCTTCAACCATTTTATTTGTTCTCACCTGGAACATTGATCATTTGCTAATTGAGAAAACAAAATACTGAGAAAACAGTGGGTGCACTTCACAATCATCTACAGGACACAGGATCCACTCCAACAAAGTTAACTTTGCAGGATTCTGAATATCTTAGGAGCTGGCTTCAAGGGGACACTAGCATTTATTGGATTAAGCTTTGACTGCAGAGTGTAGACATTAAAAATTGAGCTCTATTTGATTACTTCTTGCATCACAGAGTACGTACACAAAACTTTCCATTGAAGGTCAAATTGTGGTGAGAATTGTATAAGGCCTGTGTCAGCTATGCATAGACTTACTCAATGCCTACTTGTTTGGGTTTTGCCACCTTTACCATTCCAATATAATACAAAATTGGATGAGTCTGGATTTAATTCTATGATGAGAATAAGCATAATCACACCAATACCACATTGAAGAGAAAATAGTGTTAAGAATTACTAATGCCTGGAATCAACAGTCTAATTCGTATTTGCTCAGCTCCTTTGTCCTTTAAGAAGTTTAAAGTCATATAAAGAAATTCTCATAAGCATGATCAATATGTTTTTCATTCAGCTCCACTGAAATAGCTGGGCTCTCACTACATAAAACAGAAGATAATACATTTGATTCTTGGTCTAGGCCCCACTAAGCTAGGACTCAGTTATACTTCACTGGTTTTCATAATCTAGATTGTTACCAGTAACTTTCGCGAGTAAGCTGCCTATTAACAATATGGTTTCCCAAAGCTGATGTTACATTGCCTGATACCCTTTCCAATGTCAACACTCTTAGATTCATAGAGATGTACAGCATGGAAACAGACCCTTCGGTCCAACCCATTCTTGCCGACCAGATATCCCAACCCAATCTAGTCCCACTTGCCAGCACCCGGCCCATATCCCTCCAAACCCTTCCTATTCATATACCCATCCAAATGCCTCTTAAA
>NC_057735.1:26752961-26827312 GCF_004010195.1 Chiloscyllium plagiosum
CTCTTGTTGCTCTCCTGATTTCCCTCTTAAGTATACTCCTACTGCCTTTATACTCTTCTAAGGATTCACTCGATCTCTCCTGTCTGTATCTGACATATGCTTCCTTCTTTTTCTTAACCAAACCCTCAATTTCTTTAGTCATCCAGCATTCCCTATACCTACCAGCCTTTTCTTTCACCCTAACAGGAATACGCTTTCTCTGGATTCTCGTTATCTCATTTCTGAAGGCTTCCCATTTTTCAGCCGTCCCTTTACCTGTGAACATCTGTATTCAATCAGCTTTTGAAAGTTCTTGCCTAATACCGTCAAAATTGGCCTTTCTCCAACTTAGAACTTCAACTTTTAGATCTGGTCTATCCTTTTCCATCACTATTTTAAATCTAATGGACTTATGGTCGCTGGCCCCAAAGTGCTCCCTCACTGACACCTCAGTCACCTGCCCTGCCTGATTTCCCAAGAGTAGGTCAGCTTTTGCACCTTCTCTAGTAGGTATATCCACATATTGAATCAGAAAATTTTCTTGTACACACTTTACAAATTCCTCTCCATCTAAACCCTTAACACTATGGCAGTCCCAGTCTATGTTCGGAAAATTAAAACCCCCTACCATAATCACCCTATTATTCTTGCAGATAGTTGAGATCTCCTGGGAGGTTTATTTCTCAATTTCCCTACTGACTATCAGGGGGTCTATAATACAATCCCAATAAGGTGATCATCCCTTTCTTATTTCTCGATTCCACCCAAATAACTTCCCTGGATTTATTTCCAGGAACATCCTCCCTCAGCACAGCTGTAATGCTATTCCTTATCAAAACACCAAACCCCTTCCTCTCTTGCCTCCCTGTAGCATTTGTATCCTGGAACAATAAGCTGCCAGTCCTGTCCATCCCTGAGCCATGTTTCTGTAATTGCTATGATATCCCAGTCCCATGTTCCTAACCATGCCCTGAGTTCATCTGCCTTCTCTGTTAGGCCCCTTGCATTGAAATAAATGCAGTTTGATTTACTAGTCCTACCTTGTCCCTGCCTGTCCTGACTGTTTGACTCCCTTGTGTTCTCAACTGTACCAGTCTCAGAACCATCTCTTTCCTCACTATCTCCCTGGGTCCCACCTCCCCCCCACCCCCCCCCCCCCCAACCTTACTAGTTTAAATCCTCCCAAGCAGCTCCAGCAAATTTCCCTGCCAGTATATTAGTCCCCTTCCAATTTAGGTGCAATCCGTCCTTCTTGTACAGGTCACTTCTACCCCAAACCAGATTCCAATGGTCCAAAAATGTGAATCCGTCTCCCATTACACAGCTCCTGCATTCATCTGCTCTATTCTCTTATTCTTGCCCTCACTAGCTCATAGCACTGAGAGTAATCCAGATATTACTACTCTCCAGGGCCTCCTTTTTAAATTCCTGCCTAACTCTCTATAATCTCCCTTCAGAATCTCAACCTTTTCCCTTCCTATGTCCTTGATTCCAATGTGCTGGCCCCTCTTCCCCTTGATAACATCCTGCACCCTCTCTGAGACATCCTTGATCCTGGCACCAGGGAAGAAACACACCATTCTGATTTTTCGCTGCTGGCCACAGAAACGTCTGTCTGCACCGTGGACTAGATAGTCTCCTAACACAATTGATCTCTTCGAACCCGACATACCCCTCGTTGCATTAGAGCCAGTCTCAATACCAGAAATTTGGCTTTGAGCTATGTTCCCCTGAGAATCCATCACCCCCTAAATTTTCCAAAACAACATGCTTGTTTGAAATGGGTATAGCCACAGAAGACTCCTGCACTAGCTGCCTACCTCTCTTACCTTTCCTGGAATTAACCCATCTATGTGACTGTATCTAAGACATTCCCCCCTTCCTATAACTGCCATCCATCACATACTGTTGCTGTTGCAAATTCCTCATTGCTTCTAATTGTCCCTCCAACCGATCCATTCGATCTGATAAGATTTGCAAACAACAGCATTTATTCAGATATAATCTGCAGTAACCCTTAAACCCTCTTTAAACTCCCAATTCTGACAAGTAGCACAGATCACTGTACTAAAGGCCATTTTTTCTCCTTCACAATCTACAGACACAGAAAGTAACACCATCTTATTCCTCTACAAAACACTGCTCCAGGTTAAATTAATAGTTACGGCTTATATTTTAAGTTTAATCAAGAGACATATCTCAAAAAACATATAATCAAGAAATAACCCAGTCTACTCACTACTGCAGACTTTCTGTAGGTCACACTTAAAGACAATACACTTATCTGATTCTGTGCTGTGAACTTCACCCAAACAGTTCCTCCAAGATTAATTATGAATTTCACCGTTTGTTAATTTTCCCAGACGCACTCCGATGTCCAGCGACACATGAATTCAAACAGCAAAGGCGGAAACTGTGCAGGTTTACTGATTTGCTTCCTTTGTCTGTTCTTCTCCCTTTTAAAACTGCTGTTGTTTTGATTTTTTTTTTCCAAAGTTAACACCTGAAATACCACAATAAAGGAGCAGCTATTACAACCAGAATCTTTTTCCGTCCTCCATTTTGGATTACCAAGAATCCTTTGATCCAAAGTTTCAATCATTTTAATGTTTATAAAACCAAAGCCATTTTTTTTATGACAGGCAACACTCAAATCTTGAATCCACAAGGCTCCAATTGTCATTTTAGTCTCTAACTGCAATTTCTTTGGATTGTTTTGTTCTCAGGCCAGAGCAACTTTATGTCATGATATTGGGCAAAATCACAAAATTATGTTGTGACCTGGTTAGGAATGAGAAACCTTTATTTTTAAAATAGACAAAAGGTAAAATCCAGTGAACTTAATGAGAAAATAAAGGCACAGTATTCAACAGCTTTGAACAAATAACAAGACTTTCCAATACACATTAGAACAGTAACACAATCCACAATAATGCTCATTTTATTTTTAACACCCAGAATGAACATCGGTAAACATGGGTAATATACAGTGATTAAACACCCCTACAGCACACACTAAAAAGCAAATCCAAGCAAGACAGGTCCCATGGTTTTCTCAGTAACTTCCGACCTCACCTCCTGACACTAATGACATGAGTCATCAAATCTCATTAAACCTCACAAGGGAGTACAATTCCTCACTTTCTTGATCTAGATTTGAAACTCTCTCTCAAGAATCACTCCATCACGGATTGCCTCAACAGCTGCTACTGTTCTTGCTGATCTCTCTCTTTTCCTTTTGATTCCAAAACTGCAGTCCAGTTCTCATTCACAAATTGAAACAGAGCAACGGGAGTAGGCCATTCAGCCCTTTGTGCCGGTTCCAGCATCACCACTCTAGGTCAAGACTAATCACTACCCCAAAGCCATTTTCAAATATTACTTCCACAGCCCTTGGTGTCATGAGTACAACTCTAGATTTTTACCAATAGATTTATCACTAAGTTAGATATATTCCTGGTTTTCCCCAAAATTCAATCCCAGTTTTGTGAAGGGTAGATTGTGCCTAAACTAACCTTATTCAGTTCTTTGAGAAGGTGACAAAACAGGTGGATGAAGGCAAAGCGGTGCATGTGGAATTCAGTAAGGCATTTGATAAGGTTCCACACGGTAGGCTATTGCACAAAATATGGAGTTTTGGGATTGAAGGTGATTTAGTAAAATAGATCAGAAATTGGCTAACTGAAAGAAGACAGAGGGTGGTGGTTGATGGGAAATGTTCATCCTGGAGCTCAGTTACCAGTAATGTTCCGCAAGGGTCAGTTTTGGAGCCACTGCTGTTTGTCATTTTTATAAATGATCTGGAAGTAGGCAAAGAAGGATAGGTTAGTAAATTTGTGGATGACACTAAGGTAGGCAGAGTTGTGGATAGTGCCAAAGGCTGTTGTGGGTTACAGAGAGACATAGATAAGGTGCAGAGCTGGGCGGAGAAGTGACAAATGGAGTTTAATGCAGAAAAGTGTGAGGTAGTTCACTTCAGAAGAAATAACAGGAATGCAGAATACTGGGCTAATGGTAAAATTCTTGGCAATGCAGATGAAAAGAGAGATCTCGGTGTTCAGGTGCATACATACCTGAAAGTTGCCACCCAGGTTGATAGGGTTGTTAAGAAGGCATATGGTGTGTTGGCATTTGTTAGTAGAGGGATTGAGTTTCGGAGCCATGAGGTCATGCTTTAGCTGTACAAGACACTGGTAAGGTCACACCTGCAGTATTGCATACAGTCCTGGTCATGCATTATAGGAAGGATGTGAAAGCTTTGGAAAGGGTTCAGAGGAGATTTACTAAGTTGTTGCCTCGTATAGAAGAAAGATCTTATGAGGAAAGGCTGAGGGAACTCAAGCTGTTTTCATTGGAGAGAAGAGGGTTGAGAGGTGACTAAATCGACACATATAAGATAATCAGAAGGTTAGATTGGGTGGACAGTAAGAGCCTTTTTTCTCGGATGGTGAAGGCTAACATGAGGGGACATAGCTTTAAATTGAGGGGTAATAGATTTAGGACAGATATCAGGGTAGTTTCTTTACTCAGAGAGTAGTAGGAGTGTGGAATGGCCTGCCTGCAACAGTAGTAGACTCGCCGATGTTAAGAGCATTTAAATGGGCATTGAACATACATATGGATAAGAATGGAATGGTGTAGATTAGATGATGGGCATCAGATTAATTTCACAGGTCGGCACAGCATCAAGGGCCAAAGGGCCTGTACTGCACTGTAACGTTCTATGTTCTATGTTCTAATCTTATACAGATTTATAAAATCATGAGAGGCATGGATAAGATGAATCATGAAGGTCTTTTTCACAGGGTAGGGGAGTCCAAAATTAGAAAGCATAGTTTTAAGGTGAGAGGGGAAAGATTTAAAAGGGATCTGAGGGGCAACTTTTTCATGCAGAGGGTGGTGCGTGTACGGAATGAGCTGTCCGAAGAGGTAGCGGAGGCGGGTATAATTACAACATTTAAAAGGCATCTGGTTAGATACATGAAAAAGAAGGTTTTAAAGGGATATGAGCCAAATGCTGGCGAATGGGACTAGATCAGATTTGTTTAGGATACCTTTTCAGTATGGATGAGTCAGACCGAAGGATCAGTTTCCATGCTGTATAACTCTATGACTTTATTAAAACTTTTGCAATATTAGCACCAAACCATGCTTGGAACTGAGTGCACTCTGAGGTTACATTCACAGAAAATGCATACTTCCCTATTTCTATTGGACACACAGGCAAAGGATCACACCGCAGATCTCTAACTACTTTCTTCTGGCTTCAGAACACTTTCAGCCTCTGATCTGAGTTCTTCCCTTACTGCAGCCAAAACCGTGATCAGCAGTTTCATCACCTCAAGGTCTGACATTTGCTTGCTCTCCCAGTCAGACTTCCTGCCTTCACACTCTACAACTTCCAATTATTCAGGATACTTGTCCTCACTTTCAAATTCCTGAGTGATCTTATTTGCACTGCCTCTTAACATAGAAAAACAACACTGAGGAAATCATGCTGTAACTAGTGCAGAGCTCTCTCCTGGCAGCTACAGTGCAGAATGCAAACTATGCATATATCAAGACTCACATGTTTACTTTTCACTCACAACCAGCATGCACAATACAACTTCAGACTGCGCTAAAAATCTCCCAAGACCAAAGCAAACTTGTCACATATGCTTCTAAACTCCAACAAATTGCTGGATTCCAGATTGTTTAGTCTCTTGGAACTGTCATGCTGCTATGGTTAATTTAGCTCATGCACATCCCCCTGACTGGGCTGAATGCCGAGTTGAAAATAGAATCACAGAATCACAATAGAGTGGAAAGAGACCATTAGGCCATCGTGTCCACTTTGACCTTTCAAAGAGTATCCCACCAACTGCACACTTTATCCCCATAACTCCACATATTACCATGGCTAATCCATCTCCTGGACATTACAAGTAATTTAGCATGGCCAATATATCTAACCTGCACACATTTGAAATGTGGGAGGAAACCAGAGCACCCGGAGGAAACTCACACAGACGCAGGGAGAATGTGCAAACTCTACACAGAGTGTCACCCAAGGCTGGAGTCAAACCCAAATCCCTGGTGCTGTGCGGTAGCAATGCTAACTGCTGAGCCACCATGCCACCCAACAGTCCAGAAACCACCAAATCCTGGCCAACTAATATATCCCAAAGATTTTGTTCAACTTTTATATTCATTATTTTAAAACTTAAATTAATTAATCTTAGAACATTGACAGATGGGCCATTGCAACAACCTACCCTGAATGATGTTCTATGGGATTCTTTGGAGATCCTCAAGTACTGACCACTCAGAAATTGCCTCAGAAGTTTAGACTTCCGACAGACAACTACTCAGTATCTGTGCCTTCCAGAAACGTACTAACTCTGAGGTAGAAATGGAAGATTTCTCAGGTCTCCACCTTACTTACCTAAGTAGTTATCTAAGAAAGGTTAAACGATTAAAACCTGTTGGAACCATTGGGTAGCTATAAAACTGTCCCAACCAACTCTAACTCAACAATGACACACCCAACTCCCAACATGATATTTCCAACATTCCCCTCCAAGCTGATCTCGCCTGATATTTCCAACCACTTCTTACAACCTGATGGCCTCCACAAACCAAATCAACCACCTGACACTACCTACTCTCACTGAACCATTTACCTTTCATCTACCCATGGCTCTGCTCCCTACCCTCTTGATATCCCACCTATTATCCCCTTACCCACTCTATAGTGCTAATCTTTTCACCCACTTAGATTACAGACATACCTTTTCCTTGCAGCTTTTCAATAAGGTTCTCGGACATTCAGACTCTTACTAGCATTTAACAATTAGTATTGTAAAAACAAAATGTAGTTTGGCTTCCACTAATGATCCTCCACTCTGAGGGTTCAACTTGAGTAAAGATACGTTGTACATTTTTGAACGTTCAAAAAAAATTAGAATTTGTCCCACACCTGTAGAGAACCAACGCAGTGTAGAAATGTAGACGCAAAAACAACAATGCCCTATCCAAGCACAACCATCAGATGAAGGAGCAGTGCTGTGAAAGCCAGTGCTTCCAAGTAAACGTGTTGGACTATAACCTGGTGTTGTATGATTTTTAACTTTGTACACCCCGGTCGAACACCAGCATCTCCAAATCAACCCAATATGGCTTGCTGCTCATGTAAAATTTGGTCCATGGTTTACTTGCTAGGTCTGGTGAACAATTCAAACTTTAGCTGTTGTTTACAATAACAAAATAAACAGAACATTCCGGAAATCATCCCTCTAAGAGAAATGGAGTTAAGAGAGCCAGACCGACGAACTTCAGTTCTTGAGTGCAAGATAAAAAGCTTTGATAAAATAGTCATTTTTCACCAATATTCATCAGGACAAGTCACAAGCTTACCAAAGTAAAAGGAAAACAGCATTTATACCATAGGGAAAGGTGAATGTTGATGTGTAGGTAAATGGACCGAATTTAGTAGAGGTCTTTCCATTAAAAAAAAGCACAAGTAATGATGACTGACAGTTTACAGCCATGTTTTAAATCTTAAAACAGACAGGTTGACTCCAATTGGTCAAGGCATTACCCTGAGAAATGACTCAGGGAATGGTTGTCACCTATTTTGCTCGGTTGAAAAAGGTGGTATGTATATGTGGGGTTTTTTTTGCGAAGAACAGGAACCTGTCTGTCAATATTTGTAACTTCTACAAGTACACCACTTCATGGCCAACTAACAATCCTCAATTTGTCGTCAGTATAATTCTTTGCATACTCAGCATTATCGAGCAAATGTTGCCCCAATACAGAATCACATCTAATGATGGAAACTGTATCAAGTTTTACAAGTGCAGACTGGTTGGGTACAGTCAGTACCTTGTTTGTTGCAAACAGCTGAAGGAATATACTGTTTGATATACAATACTGATCTTTGGCATGTCTAGCCTAAATATCTGGCATCACACCAGCAATGAAATTCATACACCAGTTGCAACAGGAGAACCAAGGATTCCTGGTTAAGAGATAGGGATACCATCACTGTTACACAACAACCCTTTCTATCTATCAGGTATATTTTGAAACAACCTGTTCACCGAAGCTACTACACACTTCTGGGGCAGAATGAAACTTGAACCTGGGCCACCTTACAGATACTACCATTATATCACAATGACCCTTCTTGAGTTGCTACCACAAAAAACAAATTATTACTGAATCAAATGTGTTTTAAATGATTACCTACAATGACTGCTTGCTCATCAGACTAGTGTTTCTGCTAATGCCTGTCTATTGAATTCAAATGTCATTATGCTAGGATATGAATGCAGATTCACAGAATAACAGCCTGTGCTTTAAGGTTACCAGTCTAGTGATATTATTACTCAGCCAACACCACCTATGTGTTCCTGTAGCAGATACATTTTGCCTCAAATTTCATCGTGTGCCTCAGTGAGATGCTGGACTATTAGCCGGGCTTCTCGTTTATTAGGCCAGTGACATTAACCTGCTAATAGATCTTCCCTCATATTGCTACTGCAGATATTTTCAATATCAATCCATTCAGGGATGCTATTGTACACATCTGGAGCAGCTGGGATTTGAATCAAAGCCCCTTAGCTCAGAGGTAGGGAAACTACTATTGAATCATGAGTCCTTCCATGTGAAACAATACAACATAGCACAGTCCACCAAGGCCTGCGCCAATTCCTAATCTTCATTTACACTGGATACTTATTGCCCATATGCAGTTTGTATCTCTCTGTTTGCCTCCCATTTATGTAACTATCAAGATATACCTTTAACATTGCTAATGTGCCTGCCTCCCCAACCTCCCCTGGCAATGCATCCCAGGAACCCATCACCTACTATGTGAAAATGTCCCCCCTCTCACCTTGAACCTGTACCCTCTTGTAGTTGACCTTTCCACTCTGGGAAAAAGTCTCTGACAAGCCACCTTTTCCAATGCCTCTCATAATTTTGTAGACCCTAATCAGGTTGCCCCTCAGCATCCGTCTTTCCAGTGAAAACAATCCAAGTATATCCAAACTCTCCTCATAACTAAAACTTCCTAATCCAGGCAACATCCTGGTAAACCTTCCCTGCACCATCTCCAAAGCATCCACATCCTTCTGGTAATGTGGCAACCAGAACTGCATGCAAATTTCAAATGTGGCCTAAAGTTTTGCACAACTGTAATGTAACTTACCAACTTTTATATTTGATGCCCTGCCCAATGCAGGCAAGCATACTGCGTGTTTTCTTGACCACCTTATCCACCTGCTTTGCCACCTTTAGGGATTTGTTGACCTGTACACCCAGATCCCTCTGTATGACAATGCTCCTAAGGGTCCTGCCATTTATTGTATAATTCATATCTGAATTTGATCTTCTGAAGTTACTACTGCAGATATTTTTTTAAACAATCTGTTCAGAGATAACATTACACACACCTTTGAATCATGTATGGCTGGAACCCTGGCCTCCCTGAACATGAAACAGCTTTACCTGTTGCTCAAAGTTTTGATATTTTACCCTTGTTAGTATCTAATCCTGTTAACATGATGTTAAATATCGAGGGGTTAAAGGTAACAAGGAAAACAGGTGCTGAGAGATAATTAGTTTCTTGTATTCAAACATATTTACAGTGCCCTAATGGGCTATTTGATTTCTATTTCATTCAGTTTAATTGGTTTTGGTTTTTGCAAAAGCTATTCAAATATATTGCCCCGAACGGCTCTTTGCTTTTCTTTGTTTAGTCTGATCTAATTTGGCAAATTGGTTAGTAGTTTTATCAAAACAGTATTCAAATTTATGTTCAGGAGAGTCAGGCAGGAGGTGGCTGAGTTTTATGGAGTGTGGTTGATTGAAATAAAGTTCTAACTAGAAAGCATGTGTTTGGATTCTGTCTCAGAGTATTTAACATGCAGTGAATAACAAGCCTTCCAGGCCAATCTGAGATAGACTGCGTGCCATTCAGACCAAAGGAATTACACTGACTACTAATTTAGGACTACTTATACAATCAATGCATTGTTTATAGAGTCATAGAGATGTACAGCACGGAAACAGACCCTTTGGTCTAACCCGTCCATGCCAACCAGATATCCAACCCAATCTAGTCCCTCCTGCCAGCACCCAGCCCATATCCCTCCAAACCCTTCCTATTCATATACCCATCCAAATGCCTTTTAAATGTTGCAATTGTACCAGCCTCCACCACTTCCTCTGGCGGCTCATTCCATACACGTACCACCCTCTATGTGAAAACATTGTCCCTTAAGTCTCTTTTATGTCTTTCCCCTCTCACCCTAAACTTATGCCCTCTAGTTCTGGACTCTCCTGACAAGGGAAAAGACTTTGTCTATTTACCCTATCCATGCCCCTCATAACTTTATAAACCTTTGTAAGGTTGCCCTCAGCCTCAGACGGTCCAGGGAAAACAGCCCCAGCCTGTTCAGCCTTTCCCTGTAGCTCAATTCCTCCAACCCTGGCAACATTCTTGTAAATCTTTTCTGAACCCTTTCAAGTTTCACAACATCTTTCTGATAGGAAGGAGATCAGAATTGCATGCAATATTCCAACAGTGGCCTAACCAATGTCCTGTACAGCCGCAACATGACCTCCCACCTCTTTTACTCAATACTCTGGCCGATAAAGGAAAGCATACCAAACGCCTTCTTCACTATCCTATCTACCTGCGACTCCACTTTCAAGGAGCTATGAACCTGCACTCCCAGGTCTTCTTGTGGTATAATGGTAGTGTCCCTACCTCTGAGCCAAAAAGCCCAGATTCAAGTTCCACCTGCTCCAGAAGTATATCATAACATCTCTAAACAGTTTGATTAGAAAATATCTCCAGGTTATAGCTGAAGGAGAAAAAGGAGTGGCTTAAAGACCTGAAAACATTAGTTATCAGGCTGCCACTTGATTCTCAACTTCTGTCAATGTCCCAAGGACATGAGATATGATGATCTGCAACATGCTCACCTGGATCCTGATATTACTTGAATTCAACACACCCCTTCCCTTATCAGAGCTGACAGAAAGTGAAAAGGGTTGAGCACAAGGAGTCCTCAGGCAAGGACTAGCACTCTGATGATGCCTCATCACATAACCCTTGTGCTTATTCTACATAAGCAGATACACACACCTCAATCATTCCAGTTTCTCAGACTAGGATAGTGGCACATGTTGAAGAATGCATTCCACATGAGCAGAAGCAAGTTCTGGTGACAGGGATAGCAGTGGAGAGACCCTGTCAGAGAGTATAGGATGTTTCCAAATTCTGCTCAACTTGGTACAGATAGTGAGCCTCAAGAGACATGGACAATACAGGTACTTGAGAAACAGCAATGGGAAAAACATATGGAATTGTCGGAATTTTCAGAGGCAATGCGCACTGTTCCACAGGAAATGGAGGAATCCATCTCTACTATGAATGGTTTGATGTCTCAAATATTTTTGGATGATGACCACCTCAACTGAAAGAATGGTCAACCTCATGGAGAATAAGATGTGATAATACATGCCACAAGTGCATGCTAATCTATACCAAAGGCCTGTGCTACCTGGCTGCCAGTTTATACAACACTAATCAAAGCATTGGTGTCAGCTAATGTCTCGGGGGGTAACAATCTCACTTTGAGTCACAATGTTCAAGTCCTGCTTCAATATAAGCAATGTTTCCTCTAAGCCGTTTGTCAGTGTACATGCAATCCATAAGGCCATAAGACATAGGAGTGGAAGCAAGGCCATTCAGCCCAATGAGTCCATTCCGCCATTTAATCATGGCTGATGGGTGTTTCATTTCCACTTACCCGCACTCTCCCCATTGACCTTAATTCCTTGCAAGATCAAGAATTTATCAATCTCTGCCTTGAAGACATCCAATGTCCCAGCCTCTGCTGTGCTCCATGGCAATGAATTCCACAGGCCTACCACTCTCTGGCTGAAAAAATGTCTCCTTATTTCCATTCTAAATTGACCCTCTCTAATTTCAAGGCTATGCCCATGGGTCCTAGTCTCCCACCTATTGGAAACAACTTCCCAGTGTCCACCCTTTCTAAGCCAAGGATTATCTTGTAAGTTTCTATTAGATCTCCCCTCAACCTTCTAAACTCAAATAAATACAATAAAGAATACAATAATGAAGAATACAATAATGAATAGAATACAGTTGCTTCAGTGTACCACACATGGTGATCAATGTTGGCACACTGTCCCACAAATCATTGTTGCAGACAGCCCTCAGATGCCACGTAGCGATTAAGAAAATTAGAGGAAACACTGAGTGCAGGAATCCAGTCTGATACACTAGTAAAATACAGCGGGAGTGCCACATTATCAGAGGTCCTTTCTTTCAGAAGTGATGTGAAACTAAGGCTCCATCTATATGGTTGGGTGGATGAAAAAGATCCCTTTTCAGCAGTTTGAAGAAGACCAGGGGAGTTAATCCTTAACATCCTGGCCAATATACATCCCTTTATCAACATCACAGAATAATCAGGTTTTCTAGTCATTATCACATTGCTGTTTATGGGAGGTCTGTCGCTGTTCAATCTTCTGTTTTACAACAGTGGATATACATCAAACATTCTTCTTTGACAGCAGGGTACTTTGAGCCAGTGACGGGCATGAAAGAAACTATATAAATGCAAGTTTCTTTTCTTTTTCTTGGTGGCTGAATACTACACTCATGACCATCCAGCATTCAGTTTCCTGCTCTTTGATTACCAGGGAAGTGCAAGAGGAGCCTGAAAAGGTCAGATGGAGAAAGGGCTGTTGACATCCAATAATGGCTCTTCTCAAGATGTTCCCAATGCTCCATCTCTGCCCTCTACTCAACCCACTGGCCCTCAGACAAAGCTGCACACACATGCATACGAGGCTTAATGTGAAGCTTACAATACTATAAGTATACCCTTCCAGTAATTTGTGCCTGCAGAAGCTTTTTTTAAAAGGCAGATCAATGGCTGTAAGCACTCATAATACATCATGATATCCCTCTTCCTCCTCATTCAAGGGTGAATGCCACTCTCCAACTTTTTCTTGCAGCGATTCCACTCTTCAATGTGCTGCCATGTTATTCTTTTCTATTAATCCATTCTTGGGATGTGGACATCCCTGCCTGGGCCAGCATTTATTGCCTAGTTGCCTTTGAGAAGGTGGTGATGAACTGCCTTCTTGAACTGCTGCAGCCTATTTCCTGTAGATAAACCAACAGAGTTGTTAGTGATGGAATTCCGGGATTTTGAACCAGCGACAGTGAAGGAATGGTGAGTTATTTCCAAGTCAGGATGATGAGTGACTTGGAGGGAAACTTGCAGGTTGAGGTGTTCCTTTGTATTAGTTGCTCTTGTCCTTCCAGATAATAGTGGTTATGGGTTTGGATCAGTGCAATATAGAGAAGCCATGGTGAATTTCTGCAGTGAATCTTGTAGGTAGTACACACAATTGCTACTGAGCACTGCTGATGGAGGGGGTGGATGTTTATAGATGTTTTGACCCAGATGGTATCAAGCTTCTTATTGTTGGAGCAGTACTCATCCAGTCAAGTGGGAAATATTCCATCACACTCCTGACTTGGATCCTGTCACAATATTGATCTCTGGGGATTTAACTTCCTGCATACAGTGAAATCCATCTCTATTTTGCTGTTAAAATTCCCTCCATTAGCTCTGTTTCTCTCCACAGATGTTGCCAGACCAGCTGAGGATTTTCCTAAATTTTGTGTTTTTTTAAACTCTCAAATATCTGTTTTCTTTTACTCTTGTCAGAAGTTGACTCTTGACTCTTGACTGCAGCACGAATCACGCAGGATGCAATAATTATTTTCCTGGCATTTTCTCTTCTTTGCTACAATGTTTAAATAAATTACTGTTGCAAATGCTTCTTGGACAGAATATTTTCGACATTTTGTTTTATTGAATTCGACTTTACCGTGATTGAGTTCTGAGATTGGTCAATTATATTCCTGAACCTTCTCAAACATTTTAAGCAGCAAACTTCATTTTCTTCAGCAATAAATTCATCTTTTTCATATGTATAAATATATATACATAGTGTTTTTCTCTCTGAAGAGATTGCTTGATTATTTTTAAAAATCTTTACTTGTCACTATCCATTTATTATATTCATCCACTTTCTGTTGCCAAGCCAATTTTCAGTCTCAGTGAGAAAAATTTCAACTAAATGCACTGATTTCATGTTTAAAAACTTCAGCCATGGAAATTTATCAAACTCTCTCTCATAATCCAAGGAAATGACATCCACTGGTTGCAAATGATAAACTAATTATGTTATACCAAAGAATTTAAGCAAATTCTCGATGCGTTATTCTCGCACCCACAGTAATTAATTTTTACTCCAATATTCCTCGGGTGAAAACTGACAACATCTTATATTGTGCTCTCAAATGCTGATCCCAGATATTGATGTTGATTTAAACTGACGTACAATTTCCATTCTAATGGCTTACACTTGTTTGAAACAGAGAATCCTTTCGCTAATTTGCAGTGCCCAGTATTCACCAAAACCTCAAATACAAACAAAAGTATCAACTGTTCATTCATATTCGTTATGACATTTTACTCTTATTACAGATTTTCTTCCCCATCTCTTAGCATCACCTTTGGACACCAGATTTCCCGAGCCCCACAGCCCCTGCTAACTTCATTTCTAGAACTGTCTCTGAGGAGAAAGTGAGGACAGCAGATGCTGGAGATCAGAGCTGAAAATGTGTTGCTGGAAAAGCACAGCAGGTCAGGCAGCATCCAAGGAACAGGAGAATCGATGTTTCGGGCATAAGCCCTTCTTCAGGAAAGCCCTTCTGGAACTGTCTCTGGCCTGATTCTCCCTAAAACCAGTATTGTTACTCAAAACTTGCAGGTCTACTGAAACTTCAAGCAACTGTGTAATTTTGGTTTTAATTTCAATACAATAATTGTAATTCCATGCTGACAATGATCAACAGATTCCAATCCCAGTTGCGAACATGAGTTTTATTTTGAATACAGCATTATGAAATAAAAAATATAAATTAATTGCAAAACAAAGGTAAAAGATAGCCAATAGCAGTTCTGCAGCAATGTATTGCTGACAAATGTAAAATGCTTGCATTGGAACCTCTACAAAAGCGATTGTTAAATTATGTGTATTACCCTATGTATAAGAATGTCGAGTAGTGCAGATGCCAATCAGAAATCAATTTGCCTCCAATGCATGAGTATAGGATTGTGTGTCCAAATTATTAGCCAATTTATGAAACACATGAAAATTCAATAGAAATACAGATCTATTTTGTCTTACTATTCTGAGGTAAACTTTGATGTGATATCAAAAGTGATTGTTGCAAGTTACAAACAGTTTTAAAAGTCTGAACTCTCAGAAGATTACGTTAAATAATATTAAATAAATTAAAAGTCCCAGGATAAATCATAGCTTTTTAAACATTCAGTTGAAGGTGAAGGTATTCATAATGATAAGCGTATTGATAAGACTGTCATTTTAAAGGGAACTGGTTTGAATTCATTATAGCTTTTGGCTGATTGACTTTGTGGTCAGCAGTAAAGGGGCCGTGCTCAGAGCTGACCTTGCAAAATGATGCCCACAAAGATTTTGTGTCAAAATCTTTTATGCACAGCAACCTTGAATTGAAAGGTATCTATCGGGAATATGTAGCATCCAGCAACAGTAGCTGATCAGCATGCCTGATGACCTCAATCAGACTGAATAATTCTCACAGACAGCAAACCAACAAGTTGAAAGTATAGATTATGATTTACTTATTATTTTATATAGATTGAATGCACATGGCCATAAGGTGGATCCATAAATATTAAGAACCGTGGATTCTTTAAAATACAATTGCAGGAGTGGCAAGCCACACTTTAAAAATTAGTTTCAAGGAAAGGCTGTTCAGCAGTAATTCTGACCGAGTGTGCTGCTGAACCTTCTGTTACACCTCATGCAACAACATTTATCATTTTTAATTGTTTTTGCAGCAAGAATAGGACAGAAAACATTAAAGTTCTTGTGAAATCACTGATTCTGTGTTTATTGCATTTGCAAAGATCACAACAAGGAATCTTGTGCCGAAACAGAATACCACGAACAGCAGATTCAGAGTTTCATGTTAAATTGCAAATTTGCAGACACCATGTGCCTGGATCTTTGGCCCCCATTGGGGCTGGGATGTGAGGCAGACAGAAGCTAAAATAAATCTGCCTATGTGCTCTGGTTTGCCCAGCTACACACCATTTCTGGGGCACTTTTGCACAGATGGTATCATGATGGAGGACAGGAAAGGAGGCACAACAACCAAGCTGCAAGTGCCAGGAAGCTGACACAACTCATTAAAAACTAATTTGAAATTCATTAAAAGGAGATTGACAGGTTCCTGCAAGTGGAGGGGATTGAGAATGAGCTTGATGCCTGGTGGGGATCTCTGGTGAGGTGCCAAGCATTCTGTGCCCCGCCCCATGCAGACCCAGTGATCCTCCCTGCCTGCTCAGGTGCAAGACAGGCCACAGGTTGCCCTGTGGAAGGGCTATCCCTGACACTCCTATCCTCCAAGAGTTGGGGCAACACGGTGGCTTAGTGGTTAGCAATGCTGTCTCAACGCCAGGGACCTGGGTTCAATTCCAGTCTCAGGTGACTGTCGGTGTGGAGTTTGCACATTCTCCCGGTGTCTGTGTCCGTTTCCTCGGGGTGCTCTGGTTTCCTCCCACAATCCAAAGGTGTGCTGGTTAGGTGAATTGGCCATGCTAAATTGCCCATAGTATTCAGGGATGTGTAGGTTGGGTGCATGAGTCAGAGGTAAACGTTGAGTAATAAGCTAGGGAATAGGTCTGGGTGGGTTACTCTTCGGAAGATTAGTGCGGACTTATTGGGCCAAAGGGCCTGTTTCCACACTGTAGGTATTCTATGAGTTCATGCAGACTTAATAGGCTTCTTTCTACATTGTAGAGATTCTGTGGCTGCAGCACGCTGTTCCCTTCAAGCTGTTAGGCTTCTGATTGTACCCACCAAAACCAGTTGAGCGCATACCAACCATCCTAAATTGGTCCAAGTGCCTATTTCCAGGTTGTGGGCTTCCTCATCAATATCACAATGAGTGGCTGTATCCCATGGGATGGTTTTCAGTGTCCAGAAAGTCCCAACTTAGAGACATAGAGTCATAGAGATGTACAGCATGGAAGCAGACCCTTCAGTCCAACCCATCCATGCTGACCAAATATCCCAACCCAATCTAGTCCCACCTGCCAACACCTGGCCCATATCCCTCCAAACCCTTCCTATTCATATACCCATCCAAATGTCTTGTAAGGTCACCCCTCAGCCTCCGACACTCCAGGGAAAACAGCCCCAGCCTGTTCAGCCTCCCCCATTTGGTGAAATCCTCCAACCCTGGCAAGATCCTTGTAAATCTTTTCTGAACTCTGTCAAGTTTCATAACATCTTTCCGATAGGAAGGAGACCAGAACTGCACGCAATATTTCAACAGTGGCCTAACCAATGTCCTGTATAGCCACAACATGACCTCCCATCTCCTGCACTCAATACTCTGAACTTTTTTCCACGCCAGAAATTCTGCCTCAGAAACTTTGTCAGGTGTTCATAATAAATGCAAGCACTAAAAATTGAATTGGTTTTACAATTTTATTATGACCAGTCCCAGTGTGATATTGCTCCAGATGGGATAAATAAAACCTTGAAACTCAGGAGTTGAGGGGAATGAAAATCATCAGCTCCCTTCATTGGTCACAACAAAATACATTTTAAACCGATCATATCCACTGCGGATACCCTTCCCACACAACCAAATTGTTAGAAATGGGGAAAAGTGTTGTTTTTGCAGATAGAGAAAAAGCATACAGAAAAGGGGTACAGCAAGAGAACTATTAACTCTGCAGGTATTTAGGGAAGAGTATCTCTACTTTTTAGTGTATACTTGTGGTTAATTAAATACTAACTTTGGTGTGTAATTATTATAGCAAATAAGTTCTTTTTAAAAATTATGTTTTCAGCAAAAAGCTGAGATAACCAAAATGCTTGGGCTATACAAAATGACACAAGTTAATGAAATGTCTGAGGATGGAATGTACCAGCAGAATTGATACAAAATGTTAAACCAGAACTTGATGCACTGTTGACAAAATAATGTGTGTGTCAGCACTTACAGGGAGGAAGGTTGCCAACGTGGGGAAGGGGGAAGTAATAAGGGTGGAGCGCAGCTGGGCAGTGATATGGCACAGTAAGAGAGATTGAGTAATTAGGAGTCTGGAGAGATTACCTCACTCAGCTCAAAGGGTATAACTGTACATTAACCTAAGTTCTAATTTGTTCATTTGCTTATGCATTTGATGCCCTTTCTTGCAAGATCGTAGAATAAATTGTCTTGTTTCCAGTTTTGGTGGTCTCGTCTAAATTTTATTAAAGTTTATTTCTAACAGATTTGGGGGCTCGTTTCGGGATCCCAAGCTCCGGTCGCTCGGCATTCTTGGAGAAACGGAGAAGGTGCATCTCGCTGATTTCGGCGATCTCTAGTTTCCCCTTGTTGCCGCGGCGGCTTAAGAGCGTGATCCAGACTGAGAGACCCTGGAAACAAGATGGGCAGATGCGATGGGTTCGGTCGGGGTGACTCTTGTGTGCACAAGACCCGGGTAAGAAAGGTCTTAAAAGATTTATCCGGGCGACCGGGGTAGGCAGCAGTAGTTGCTGCCAGTCGGATATATCTGGGCATCCCGGGAACCAGGTTGCTGGCGACTGTAATAGGCGAATCCGGTCAGCCACGGTGGGTAGCCATTGATACTGTTGCCAGGTGAATATATCCGGGTGGCCGGCAGCGGCAGTTGCTGCCAGTCAGATATATCCGGGTATCCGGGGAACCGGGGTTCTGGGCGACCGGGTTAGGCCAACCCGATCAACCAGGGTAGGCAGCAGTTGTCACTGTTGCCAGGTGGATGTATCCGGGGAATTGCTGCAGGACAGGGCGCACAAAACACGTGGCAGGAAGTTCGGTCGGGTAAGCGACCGGGATTGGCAACAGTAGTGGTTGCCAGGTATTGCTGAGGGATAAGGGCGCGCGGATTCGACCAGGTAACTCTTGTGCACAGATCAAGGTAAGAAAAGGGACGTACGAGAAGTATGGGACATACGAGAAGTACGGGAAATTGGCAACTTTTAAATTAAAGTGTTTAATTGTTTAAGATTAATCTGATGAGTAAGGTGTCTACCTGATTCAATCACCCAGCCTTAGACTGGTTGTTAAGAGGGGAAATCCCCCACGCGTAGGTCAGGGCCCTGAAGTGGGTGTGGAAGAAGGTGACACCAGACCTCAGTAAGGTTAACTAAATTACATAAAGAAACGGCCAATCATAGAAATGGGGAATAAAAATAGTGATTTAAGTTTAGAAGGGGACATTGGAAGTACGTTCGAGGATCACATCCCAACAGACAGTCCTTTAGGAAAAATGTTAAGTAATTGGAAGTACAATCCTCGGACGCGAGGGAAGGATAAAAAAGAAATGATAAACTTTTGTTGTTTTATCTGGACAAAGGAAAGCATTAAAACTCCAAGTATATTTTGGCCTAAATATGGGTCAGATGAAGATTGGCTTTTCAGGATTTAAATATATATGTAAATAAGAAACAAAATTACTCCTGTAAAGAATCTGATTATGCTGCTTGTTGGATAGGGAGTCCGAAAATCCTTGTTTTGAAAAAGTCAGAAGAAGGTGATGAGGAAACGAAGGTTTCCCGTTGGGATCCTTTGTCAAGTTTACCCCTCCTTACGATAACGACAGTAATGGTCTGTTGTCGTCTTTATCCTCTCCCACAGCGCTGTCCCCAGTACAAGAACTTGAAAAAGGTCCGGGGGAAGACCTTCCCCTGAGTCCAATTAAGACTAGATCAGCAGTAAAAAGGAGGGAAGAGGGGGACATAGGCAGGGCAGCAGCACAAATATATCCCCTGAGAGAAGTACCCGTTGGTAATGGCGAAATCGGGTATGTCAATGCACCACTAACTAGCAGTGAAGTTAGATCATTTAAAAAAAAAATGAAAAGCTTGATTGAAGACCCTGTGGGATTGGCGGAACAGTTGGACCAATTCTTGGGGTCGAATTTGTATACATGGGGTGAATTGATGAGCATCCTGGGGACGATATTCTCAGGGGAAGAAAGGGGTATGATCAGAAGAGCTGCCCTGAGAGAATGGGCAAAAAAGACACCCGGTGGGTGAAGGAGTAATACCAGCAGAGAACAAATTTTCCAATGTGGACCCCTGCTGGCAGGGCATGGATGAACACGATAGAGGAGAGACTTTCGAGAAATTGTTATTTTGGGTATTAGAGAAGCAGCACCTAAATCTCAGAATTTTTATAAAGCTTTTGAAATAAGACAGGAAATGGAGGAAGACCCGTCAGCCTTTTTACAGAGATTAAAAGAAGCCACTAGAAAGTATTCGGGAATGAATCCCGATGATCCGATAGCACAGGGGACTTTTAAAGGTCCAATCTGTGACTAAATCATGGCCTGACATACAAAAGAAGTTACAGAAATTAGAAGGCTGGAGTAAAAAAACAGATAGAAGATCTGTTATATGAGACACAGAAAGTGTATGTGAAAAGGGAAGAGGAGAAACAAAAACAAAAAGCTAAAACAATGGTTGCAGCGGTTGAAGAAATTACGACGAGAAAGCTAGAATCAGAGAACAGAGGAGGACAAGAGAGACAGAGAGCAGATGGGAGGGGAAGGAAGCAACTGGCAGGATGTTATTACTGAGGAAAAATGGGACATTTTAAAAGACAATGTCCAAGGTTAGGACGACAAAGAGAAGGGTATCATTGATGATTTTTGATGAAGATTAGGGGAGTCAAGGGTTCCCTCCTCCTGAGACCCACCGGGAACCCTTGGTAAATTTAAAGGTGGGACCTGAAGAGGAGGAAACAGTGTTTCTGGTAGATACGTGAGCGGCGCGGTAATCCCTAAGTTTTAGACCTAACGATGTTAAATTAACTAATAAGAGTCTCAGAGTTTCTGGAGTAAAAGGTGAAGGATTCTTCGTGCCCATTTTCGAGCCGACCCTAATAAAGAGAAATAACGAAGAAGTGACGGGACAACTATTATATATTCCTGATGTTGGAAACAATCTCTTGGGTAGGGATTTAATAATTTTGTTAAACTTGAAGATTGGAGTAGAGAATAGTTCAATAACTGTAACAATAAATAAACTAACGACCAGTGATGAAGAACAGCTAAACCCTAACGTGTGGGCGAGAACCGGGAACACGGGTCATTTAAACGTTAATCCCATCGTAATTACACTGGTCACAAGAGAACAAAACAGTAAGGCTTAAACAATATCCAGTTTCGTTAGAGGGGCGGAAGGGATTACAACCGGTAATAGACTCTCTAGTAAAAGAAGGGCTATTAGAACCATGTATGTCACCCTTTAATACCCCAATACTACCCGTTCGGAAACCAGATGGAACTTACCGACTGGTACAAAATCTCAGACTAGTAAACCAACTGATCCGGGCACAGCACCCAGTGGTGCCCAATCCATACACCCTTTTTAGTAGGATACTGTGTAACCATCGCTGGTTTAGTGTAATAGATTTAAAAGACGCATTCTGGGCTTGTCCTTTAGCCTCAGAGAGCCGCGACATGTTTGCTTTTGAATGGGAGAACTCATACACTGGCAGAAAACAACAGTTCTGATGGACGGTACTTCCCCAGGGATTCACAGAATCACCTAACGTATTCGGGCAAGTACTGGAACAAGTTCTAGAGCAATATAATGTGCCTCGGGAGGCGTCACTGTTGCAATATGTAGATGATCTACTTGTGTCAGGACAAAAGAGAAATGATGTAAGTTCAGCAACCAATGGATTGTTGAATTTCCTAGAGCAACAAGGTTTGAGAGTATCGAGGAATAAATTGCAATATGCAGAAAAAGAGGTGAAATACTTAGGACACCTTATCAGTGAGGGAGCTAGACGCATTAATCCCGAGAGAATTCGAGAACTGCCTCTCCCGAATACTAAATGAGAATTACGGAAGTTCCTGGGACTGATAGGTGATTGCAGAGTATGGATAGATGCCTATGCTCAGAAAACGAAGAAGTTATATTACAAACTGACAGAATCAGAACACAAAAGACTGTACTGGACAGAAGAAGAAAAGGAAGGGTTATGTGAGCTGGAGCATAGTCTAATGCAAGCCCCGGTTTTGGCCCTTCCTTCCCTAGAGAAACCATTTCACCTTTTTGTGACAGTAAATAATGGAGCAGCCCTAGGTGTGTTAACCCAGAAAGGAGGGGGAAATAAACAGCCCATAGCCTTATTGTCCAAAATTCTGGACCCTGTTTCAAGAGGATGGCCTGAATGTATACAGGCAGTTGCAGCAACTGCTATATTGATAGAAGAAAGCCGGAAACTTACTTTCGGAGGAGCGTTAGTAGTTAGCACTCCCCATCAAGTTAGAACTGTGTTAAACCAAAAAGCAGGAAGATGGTTGACAGACTCATGAATTCTAAAATACGAGGCCATCCTGATGGAGAAGGATGACCTTGTACTAGCAACAGACACCTGTCCAAACCCAGCTACCTTTCTTTGGAAGGGAGAACATCTGGACAAACGAGAATTAGACCACGACTGTTTAGATATCATAGAATACCAAACCAAAATTAGACAGGATCTGAGAGATCCACCTTTACATGATGAGGATAGATTGTTTATAGATGGATCATCGTGAGTAGTGGAAGGAAAAAGACACAATGGATATGCAGTAGTGGACGGTAACAAAAACCTAACAGTGGAGGCAGAACGACTGCCTAACACATGGTCAGCTCAGACCTGTGAATTGTACGCATTAAACCAAGCTTTAAAACACTTAGAGAAGCAAGATGGGACAATTTACACTGACTCAAATATGCCTATGGGGTAATCCATACCTTCGGAAAGATATGGCAAGAACGGGAACTAATCAATAATCGAGGGAAAGAATTAGTACATGAAGAGTTAATTGGACAATTACTAAAAAGTTTAAAATTACCCCGAGAAATAGCTGTAGTCCATGTACCTGGACATCAGAAAGGGAACACCCTAGAAGCAAAGGGAAACCGGCTAGCAGATGAGACAGCCAAAGAGGCAGCTATGAATCATACAGTAACAAGGATACAGATTCTTACACCCCTAGTTGACTCTTCTCCCGTGAACCCTATGTACACAGAAGAAGAGGAAAAAGAGTTCCAAGAAATAGGAGCTACTAAGACAACTGAAGGAAAGTGGATTCTCCTGGATGGGAGGGAACTATTAAGCAAACCAGTCATGAGAAACATTTTAGCCACTTTACACCAGAGTAGTCACTGGGGTTCCCAAGCCATGTGTGACACAGTATTAAGAAAATATGGATGTAAAGGAATATATGCATTAGCAAAACTGATATGTGCAGGATGTATAACTTGTCAAAAGATCAATAAGTAAATAGTAAGGGAAGGGCTCAAAGGACAAGGAGACCCAGGGTTAAGACCCTTCCAAAGTATACAGGTGGATTACACCGAACTACCCCCAGTGGGAAAACAGAAGTACCTGTTAGTACTAGTAGACCACTTAACTGGGTGGGTGAAGCTTTCCCAATGTCCTCAGCCACCTCAAAAGGAATGGTGAAAACCGTCCTTGAACATATCATCCCACGATATGGAATAGTGGAAAGTATAGACTCAGACCAAGGAAGCCATTTTACTTCCAATATATTGTAAGAAGTAATGGCGAGACTAGAGAGCTCTTGGGAATTCCACACCCCTTGGCACCACCCTCTTCTGGACGGGTGGAATGAATGAATCAGACTATAAAGAAACAATTGTCTAAATTAGTCCTAGAGACTCAATTACCATGGACCAAATGTCTACCTATTGTACTATCAAGCATTCGGACTGCCCCAAGGCGCGATATCAGCCTTTCACCTTATGAAATGATGTTTGGACTACCATTTCTAGGAGGGAAAGGAAAGGTGCCTATAGCCGAGTTTAATGACAAGTTTTTGAAAAATTATATTGTGGCGCTTGACTCTTCATTATCTATTCTTAGGAATAAAGGCTTGTTGGTACAGACACCGCCACTTCAATTTGCAGCACTCCGTATACAGCCGGGTGATTGGGTCCCGATCAATACCTGGAAAGATACCAAACTCCACCCAAGCTGGGATGGACCATTCCTAACCCTCCTGACTACTGAAACAGCTATTCGGACTGCTGAGAAAGGGTGGAGTCATCACACTCGCGTTAAAGGTCCTGTGAACGCCCCAAAGGCGGAGTGGCACGCTCATCCTACAGACAACCCTCTGAAACTGAGACAAAAGACTCTTTTAACATTTGATGATATATATATATTGTTATTGATTTTAAGGGCTGTGTGGACTCACCTCCCAGTGACACCTAAAAGGTTAAGACGGGACAGTAGGCAGGGTTCAGAAATGGGTAGATACTGGTATAGTATTGTAATGTTAGTAGTACTAACTATTCAGGGAAGTGGGAAAAATCACTTCACTACACTGTGCCAGAATTATACTAAACAAGAGGGACTTGCCAGCTGTTAGGTCTGTGCAGAGGTCCCACACCATGGCGAATCTGGAATCCCCACCTCGGTAATACTGCTCATTAAAAAATGAAGTATACGATGTACAACAATTTGATGTGGGTTTAAATAATTCAAAGTGGAGATCTGAAAGGAGCAAATATAACTTTGTGGGATGGTTCCCAAGGCCAGCCCTGAAAAATCAGGGCGCTATTGATAGTCTTAGAATTTCCCCACCGAAAGAGTTTCCCCACCTGTTTCTGTAATCAGAATGATGCTGCACCTTTTCAACTACGAAAATCATCTTGTGTCCACACCAGTCAAGCCACTGCCACGACCACTCCCCGAATATTAAACGGAACATATTGGGTATGCGGTCTGAAGACCTATCCATTTATTCCCGGGGAAAAATATGTTCATGTGATTGAATGTGTAGAAATACATGCATGTTATGAAGTTGATGAAACACTTCCTCAAGACCAGAAAGGTTGAAGTGGCTGCTGTTACCTCGCTTATATAGTCCCTCACCTCAGAATAGAAAGGCATGAGCCCAACCTGAGAAAGGAGGGGGGATAAGACATAAGACCCGAGAGGTCTCTGAAGGAGACAGTCTACTGTGTACACTACTCCCAAACTACGGCACTACAAGGGCAGGGGTGGAAATACAGAAACTGGTGGCCGCCCTTAAAAATTTAATTAATGATAACGCCGGCGCAATGGGGAAAACTCAATCCCAAATATCGGCCATAACCACTGAAATGATTGCCACGAGACTAACAGCTTTACAAAATCGAATGGCTTTAGACTATCTTTTGGCAGAAAAAGGGGGAACTTGTGCTCTGATTGGTAAAGAATGCTGCACCTTCATCCCAGACACCTCTTCCATAGTGGAAGATAAGGCGGAAATAGTAAAGAAAAAGATAAACAATATAAGACAAATTTGAGATGAACTCCGAAAAGATGAAGGATGGGGATGGGGATGGGGTAACTGGAGATTGACCGGGTTGGGAAAATGGTTAGTGAATTTAGGCATTTATGTGCTACTAATAATTGTAGGTTTACTGATAGGGTTTAATGTGTTAAAGTGGATAATGACTAAGCTGGTAATGTCTTTGGGAGGACAGCAGTCAATAATGGTCATGACAATAGCACAAGCGCAAGAAAGAGAGAGTAACAGATTACTCCTAGAGTTTGAAAAAAAAAGACAAACCTAGAAGGACAGAAATGACTAGATTGTGAACCTCGGCACCATAGGGTGAAAAGAGGCAGAAAATAAGATTGCAAAAACAACAAATGGTTAAAGAAAAGAAATGGGGGAGTTGTTAGAATTGGGGCAAGTGTTGTTTTTGCAGATAGAGAAAAAGCATACAGAAAAGGGGTACAGCAAGAGAACTATTAACTCTGCAGGTATTTAGGGAAGAGTATCTCTACTTTTTAGTGTATAATTGTGGTTAATTAAGTACTAACTTTGGTGTGTAATTATTATAGCAAATAAGTTTTTTTAAAAAATTACGTTTTCAGCAAAAAGCTGAGATAACCAAAATGCTTGGGCTATACAAAATGATACAAGTTAATGAAATGTCTGAGGATGGAATGTACCAGCAGAATTGATACTAAATGTTAAACCAGACCTTGATGTACTGTTGACAAAATAATGTGTGTGTCAGCACTTACAGAGAGGAAGGTTGCCAACGTGGGGAAGGGGGAAGTAATAAGGGTGGAGCGCAGCTGGGCAGTGATATGGCACAGTAAGAGAGATTGGGTATTTAGGAGTCTGGAGAGATTACCTCACTCAGCTCAAAGGGTATAACTGTACATTAACCTAAGTTCTAATTTGTTCATTTGCTTATGCATTTGATGCCCTTTCTTGCAAGATCGTAGAATAAATTGCCTTGTTTCCAGTTTTGGTGGTCTCATCTAAATTTTATTAAAATTTATTTCTAACAAAATGAACTTACATTTTAAAAGGAACCAACTTAAACAGGATTTCCAGAATTAACAAGAGTGTGAGTTTACTAATTACCAAACATTTTAAGAAATAGTAATGCAACACATATACACAGAAAATATAAATAAAAGGTGAGTGTAAAAAGATAAAAGTTAAAATGAACTATGGATAAACCTTCGAATTATTTGTGAAGAGCAGATAGTTGAACATTGTCGTCAATGCAAGTCACTGGTAGCAAGGTTGAAGTGACTGGTCGCATTGAAGTTAGTAGTCAATTTCAAGATTCCTAGCTTTGTTGGAGAATTGAATCTTTTGTTGTGATCCATTTTGGCATTGGCAGACTTACAGCACTGTGTCAGGCAGAGTTTTTAAATGGGACAAAGTGAGGACTGCAGATGCTGGAGATAAGAGCGGAGGGTGTGCTGCTGGAAAAGCACAGCGGTCAGGCAGCATCCGAAGAGCAGGAGAATCGATGTTTCAGGCATAAGCAGGATTCTCCTCTTTGGATGCTGCCTGACCTGCTGTGCTTTTCCAGCACCACACTCTAGAGTTCTTAAATGGCTGTTCTCAGAGTTGAGGCATTAATAGGAACACTAGAACTTCAGGCCAAAAACATACACAGATCTGGGTAGAAACATGTTTTTAACATCGGTCCCTAATTTCCTTGAAATAAGGCAAATGCAAATACTTCGTTTGTCCAGACTGATTGTTTTTTAATCAAACGTGTTCACAGTCTGACAAACTCCCAAGTAATTACAAGTTCAGTTTGCATTGCATTTTCTCCCTTTGACGTTTTTTGATACCTCATCAGATGTGGCATTTCACAATCTCTCTCCCTCTCTCCAGGCAGCTATCGAGTGGTCCCCTCTTGGCTACTTGCCCTTTCTAAATTAAAATTGCATTTAAAACTCAATGTGTCTATAAGTAATCTGGGATCATGATCTGTGGTTATGATACATATCCAACCCTCCTCTTAATAAACCTAATAATACTTTATTTTGAAATAATTGGAAATGTCATTTTAAAATATTTAATTGCTTCAAAAGTGATAGAAGGTGTACTATTTTTCCAGACTGCTCACACTCCAATTCTCTGGGAAGTAATCTTTCTTGATCTCTCCAGCATTAATTTTGATCATCTTAATCTGGGCCTTCACATTCTCCAAACTTTCTCAACTCTTCATTTATTTAGAAATTTGGTGTCCTTCTTGTACCCCATTAACTGGAATCTATGCTACATATTCTACCTCTTGACCTGAAACTGATTATTTCACCAGTAATCAAGTTTTGCTTTGAATTAATTGTAATAATAGCAGTTAATAATTAACAAAAAACAATTTCACAAAGACACAATATGCCTGAATAGAGAAGGGTATCTTGCTGAGGCACTGCCTGTCTTATGCAAAATAATGGTAATTTCTCATTAGCACTGCAAGAACAGAAGGAGCTGTATCGAAGCAGTTTTGACCTGAAATGCTAAGAATGTGAATGGGGTGGAGGAAAATTCAATCATGACCTACTAAGAGGAATTAGATAATTAACTGACAGACTTGTGAGGCTATGGGGAAAGGATAAGAAATGGAATTAACTTGAGTTGCTATTACGAAAGTGACAAAATGGAATCAAAGGGCTCAATATGAACACAGAATTAAGAGCATGAGTAGACCTCTTGGATCTGTGTGCCATTAATTAACATCACAGCTGATCTGATTACTTCACATTGCCAGCTACATCCGATAATCTTTCATCCCTTACTTCCAATCTATCTACCTCTGCTGTAAAAATATTCAAGTACTCTGCTTCCACTATCTTTCAAGGAAGAGAGTTCCAAAGATTCATAGCTATCTGAGAAAGAATCTCTCCTCATGGCTTAAATGGATGACATACTATTTTAAAACTATGACTCTTGGCTCTAGATTCTACCAGAAGAGTTAACATATTTTCCACTTTCACCCTGTAAATATCCCTCAGGATCTTATATATTTCAATGAAGTCACCCATTTGTGTTCTAAACTGTGTCAAAGTTAGTAACCGTACCTTTAGTCCTTCATTCAAGTAATTTTGGTAAAATTTGTAAAATGTTGAAAGTCTCACTGTGAATGGCTCACCATTCATTATACTTGGGCATCCAGAAGACAACCCATTCATTCAAAAGATTAGCTCTGTTTCTCTTTCCACTGATACTGTCAGACCTACTGAGTTTTTCCAGCATTTTTTATTTCAGATTTTCAGTATCCACGATATTTCGATGTAGAGGCTAAATCTCCATATTCACTAATTATCAAAAATCCATTCTTTTCACTCAAAAAAGTAAATGAAGATTGCATGTATTTTGCCACATTACCATTTTCGAGATAGCAGCATACATTATAAGCAGCAATATTCATTTGCTGACAAGTAGGCACAGCTGCAAAAGGCAGTTGGAAGGGATATTTTTGTCATGACTAGAACATATACCATGATGCAAAAATAACCCTTGATCAGAGTAGTGTTAACCAGCACTTCAGAATCACGCAGCCCTGTTTCACTAAAAAGATTGCACGCACAACTCTGAAGCTCAATTTAAATATCAAAAGCAAGATAGACATCTGCACAAAGCATGCTTTATGTTGAAAAGTTTAGACATGTGTACTGTGCACTCTGCAGTTATGTGCTTCTATTAGAAACCACTTCTGTCATTCTTTCCAAGAGAAGATCATATTGAGCTAAGTATTAAATTTGCACCTTGAGTGCTTAATTGGCATGGGTTACGTATATCACATGTGCAATTTTCAAGTGTGATTCAACTCACTGCAGCCTTCTTGTTTGCAAGAGCTTTCTCAAGAACAGTTGATCTAAATCCCTACTGTTTAATTGCTTTTTTGCTGTCATTTCATCAGTTTCTGCCAATAGGTGATGAATAAAGTGCCCCAGCCATTTCTTCAGTCATTCCAACAATATTACAATATCAGATTTGTTTTTCCCTATAGATTCAAAGAGCAATACTTACATCTCCATGCGATAAGGAGTGCATCTTTCGCAGACAGAAAAAAATTAATGAACTGCCCAAGGTACAAGCCTGACTAAAACAAGCCATAGAAGATTACAGGAAATGGAAATTATGGCAGTGAGGTCTACTTCAGATATATTAATCATTTTAATTCACACATCTCCATCAGTATTTCTGATCAATTACTTGTCATTAATAGTAAACTTGCTTGCAAATGAGTAGTGGTTTGATTTATCAATTGGGCAACAAGAAAGACTTATCTAATAACCTTTGTATATTGTAGGGATCTCAACAGAAGAATAACTACATTAAAATAGAATCCTATATAGAGTTTACAAGTGATCTAAATATGTCCACGGCTAGAGTCTTAAATCTAAACAAATTACCCTTTGTAAATATGAGGAGTGGGAGATGGATTGTTGGCTAAGGTGTTTGAAAATTTACATTTTATAGTAACAAGCAACCGCTCACTATGAAAACATTGAACTTAATTTGCAAGAATACCCTATGCAAAAAGTGGTTAAACAGTGGATGGCAACAGGAATTAAAACAGGACCACGTTAAATAAGAATTATATACTTGTAGTCCCAGTCATCAACTAGGTACAGACAGGAGAAGCCCTGAAATCTGTGCACTGGGACCCTTCCAAAGTCCTGAAGCATTGACTATCAGGAATTTCCTGGAAATTTAAACTTCCAATGGGCAATTACCTGATATCTGGAGTTGGAGTTGGAGATAAAAATGAAAACTTCACAGGATTCTAATTCCTAGAATCCCTAGTGTGGAAACAGGCCCTTCAGCCCAACAAGTCCACAACCAGCCTCCGAAGAGTAACCCACCCAGACCCATTCCCCTACGTTTTCCTTGATTAATGAACCTAACCTACTCATCCCTGCAAACTATGGACAACTTAGCATGGCAAATTCACCTAACCTGCACATCTTTGGACTGTGGGAAGAAACCAGAGAACCCGGAGGAAACCCATGCAGACATGGGGAGAATGTCTGTGTAGTGTTTACACAGTCGCCCAAGGGTGGAATCGAACCTGGGTCTCTGGCGTAATGAGGTAGCTGTGCTAACCACTGAGCCATCATGCCATATATGCCTAATTTGTTACCAAAGCAAAGTTGGTACCAAACCTGTGGTAAAAAAACTCTCAATGCCAAAACTCCAGACCACTACCCCAACCAACATCTCTCCTGCCCCCACCCACCCCTAACACCTCCAGGATACCCAACCTCACCCCAATGCAACCTGACTCTCGACACTCTCACCCCCATATCTTCAGTCCTACCCTACAACTGCCACTCTTTTTCCTATTCATCTGGTTCCCTAAGTCCTCATTTGCCTCGGTAATTTCTGCTCCTTCTCTCCCCAGCATCATACCACCTCACCCACCTACAGTTTTTTCCTATAGCTTTCAAAATGGCTTTGGGGCTGTGTCAATTGTCGGAAAAACTCATCTGGTTCACCAATGTCCTTTAGGGAAGGAAACTGCCAACCTTACCTGTTCTCGCCTACATGTGACTCCAAACCCATTGCACTGTGGTTGACTCTTAACTACGCATTGGGCAATTAGGGATGGACAATAAATACTGGCATAGCCAGCAATGCCCTCATCATGTGAATGAATTTTTAAAAGTGCTTATTTACCACTGTATGTCAGGTATGGCTATAAATATGAAAATGTGGTTTCTGTGAAGCTGCATTCCAATGATGCCTACATGATTCACACTGTGTGTTTTAATATGGATCATATTCAAAAAAATCAGAGGAATACAAGTAAGGAATCTATTGTTTGATCTATTGTCAGCAATAAGGATTCTGACCCATATTGGAAAATGTAGACCATAATCTACTATAGATGAACGAGTTGCATGTTCATTAGAATTAATTATAGTCAGGGTGTTTTTAGTCGGGGAATCCATGCCTCTGCAATCCAGGGAATGTGTAATGATCTGTCCTGTGGTTCCATAGCCAATGGCTTTGTGATATTGGTCATGGGCTAGTAATCCAGGTAATGTCGTGGGACACAGATTTCAAACATACCCACAGCAGCTGATGATATTGGAGTTCATTAAAAATCTGGAATTAAAATCTAATGATGACCATGAAAGCCATTGTCAATTCTGTGAAAACCTATGTAACCTTTAGAAAGGGAAAAGCTGCCATCTTATGCTGGTCTGACCTACATGTGATTCCAGACCTACAGCACTATGGTTTGACTTTTAATTGTCTGCTGAAATGACCCAGCAAGCCACTCAGTTGTATCAATCATTAGAAATCTCAGAAAAAGTAGTTAACCCATATGGAACACTTAGCATGGATCGCGGCACCAGGATGACAAAGGCAAACATAGCCCTGCCAACCCTGCAATGTCTTCCTTACTAATATCAAGTACCAAAACTGGGAGAGCTGCCTCAACCAGATAGTCTACAGCCTGACATTATCATACTAACGGAACCATGCCTTCCAGTGTCTCAGACACCTGTTGTGGACCAGGCCAGACCACTTCAACATTTTAAGAAAGTAGCTAGATGCTAACTTTTTTTATTTTAAAGGCAGATGTACAGTGGATATTCCAGGGGCTGGTCAAACCACTTGACTTTAAACAAAACAGAATTTATATATACACTACAGATGAAACACAAATAAAAGAAAACAGAATTTAGAATAATTTAACTTATTTGAAACCCCATTGATTCTACTGCAACTTAATGAAGCTGTTCCAATTCCCGCAACCTCCCGTAAATACACCTCTTGGCAAAAGTAAATTCAAACAGGTTCTTACAGGTAAGAGAGATTTCAGACAGAAGGTTCAGATAAGACCTCAATTGAAGCTGAGAACCTTTTTTTACGGTAACAGCTTCTCCCTACTAAAAACTAAAACAAACTAGAAAAAAACAGAACTGGCCACTCCTTTTTCATTGTATAACTGTGTTTAAAAAACCTAAAGACCTCCTCTGGTTGTTGACTCAGGCAGTGCCTGTTAGCCATTGTGGCACCATGGACTTTACAAACCTTCTTGAAAGAAACCAAAGGACAAAATAACCTTGTTAAAGGAGCAGCATCATCACATACCACCATCATGATCCCTGGATATGTTCTATCCCACCAGCAGGACCACACCAGCTGACATAGCAGCACATTGGTATACAGTCAGATGGGAGTCCTCAACGGTGATTAAAGACACCATGAAGTTTTATGTCCTCAGGTCAAATCTGAATCTCCTGATTACCACATACTGTCCTCCTTTGGATGATGAATTGGTACTCCATATTGAACAACAAATGGAGGAAGCACTGAATATTGCAAGGGTACAGAATGTACTCTGGGTGGCATCTTCAATGTCTATTATCAAGAGGCCCAGCAGCACCACCACTAATCAAGCAGGTCAGGTCCTAAAGGACATAGCTGCTAGATTGGGTCTGCAGCAGGTGGTGAGGGAACCAACAAGAGGAGAAACAAATTTGACCTCATCCTTACCAATGCATCTGTCCATGACAGTATCAGTAAGAGCGACCACCGCATAGTCCTTGTGGAGCCAAAGTCCCATCTTCACAATGAGAATACTCTCCATTGTGTTGTCTGGCATTATCATAGTACTAAATGGAAGAGACATCAAACAGTAATGCAAGACCGGGCATCCAGAAGGCACCATGGGCTATATGAAGTAGAAAAATTATACTCCCAATACAATCTGCAACCTCATGGTCCAGCATATTCCACAATCCACCATTTCCATCAAGCTAGGGGATCAATCCTGGTACAATGGGCAGTGCAGGAGGGCATTCCAGGAGCAGCACCAGGCATACCTGAAAATAAAGTGTCAACTGGTGAATCTACAAAGCAGAACTACTTCCATGCCAAAACAGCAATAAGCAGCAAGTGATAGACAGAGCTAAATGATTCCATAACTAGTGGATCAGATTTAAGTCTGCAACATCCAGTAGCAAATACTGGGGTATAATTAGGAGATGAAGGCTCCACAAATATCCAGTCCTGAATGATGGGGTTGGGAGCTCATTAAATCAGTGCAAAAAGTAAGTTTGAAGCACTTGTAACCATCTTCAGTCAGAAGTGCTGAGTGCATGATCCATCTCAGCCTCCTCCAGAGATTCCCAGCATCACAGATGCCAATCTTCAGCCAATTCAAATTCACTCCACATGATAGGAAACAGATGGAGGCACTGATACTGCAAAGATTGTGGGGCCCAACATTATTCCAGCAATGTGTACTTAGAACTTGCCACAATCCTAACCAAAAAATTCCTGCACAGCTACAGCACTGGCATCTTCCTGGCAATGTGGAAAATTGCATATAGATACATTCCGTACACAAATAGCAGGACGAATCCAACCCAGTTACTGCTACTACTGATCATCAGTATGATGGAAGGTATCATCAACAGTGCTATCAAGCAGCACTTTTCAGCAATAACCTGCTCAGTGATGCCCAATTTCAGTTCCGCTAACACCACTCAGCTCCTGACCTTATTACAGCCTTGGTTCAAACATAGACAAAAGAGTTGAATTCCAGAGCTGAGGGGAGAGTGGCTACCCTTCACATAATGGCAGCATTTGACCAAGTTGGACATAAAGGATTCCTAGCAAAACTGAAATCAATGTTTTTGCCCTGATTTCCATTCTGCCAGTTAGAGACATATTTGGCATGAAAGAAGATGATTGTGTTCCTTGGAGGTCAGTCATCTCAGCTCCAGGACATCTCTGCTGGAGTTGTTCAGATTGGTGTCCTAGGCCCAACCATCATCAGCTGTTTCATCAATGACCTTCCCTCCGTCAAAAGGTCAGAAGTGGGGATGTTCACCGATGATTGCACAATGTTCAGCAATATTGAGACTCCTCAGATACTAAAGTAGTTCTTGTTCAAATGCAGCAATTTCCAGGCCTGGACTGACAGATAACAGTGTCAGTTCACAAGTGCCAGGCTACCTCCAAAAAGAAGGATGTTAACAATTATTCCTTGACATACAGTAGCATTACCATAATAGAATCAACCACTATCAACATCTTGGGGTTACCATTAATCACAAATTGACTAGACTAGCTATATAAATACAAGGGCCACAACAGCAGGTCAGAGGGTAGGAATACTGCAGTAAGGAACTCACCTCCTAACACCCAAACCTGTCCACCATCTACAAGGCACAAGTCAGGAGTATGATGGAAGACTGCTGAAAATGTGTTGCTGGAAAAGCGCAGCAGGTCAGGCAGCATCCAGGGAACAGGAGAATCGACGTTTTGGGCATAAGCCCTTCTTCAGGAATACTCCCTACTAACCTGGATAAGTACCGCTCCAATAACACTCAAGAAACTTGATGTCATCCAGGACAATGCAACTCACTTACTTGGTATCACACCCAAAATATCCATTCCTTCCAGCATCAATGCCCTGCTCTGCAGTTGCAGTACCTAACACTTACAAGACTCACTGCAGAAATTCTCCAAGGCTCCTTCCAAATTCATGACCACTATCTTCAAGGAGGACCAGGGCAGCAGATACTTGGGAACACCACCACCTGCAAGTCCCAATCTAAGCCACATACCATACTGACTTCCATCAGTATCACTGGGCCAGACTCCTGGAACTCTCCCCCCAATCCATCTATCTAATTCAAGGGGGCCATCACATTTTAAGAAGGCAGTTCACTACCGCCATCTGGAGGGTAACCAGCAACAGGCAATAAGTGTTGGCACAGGCAGTGACATCCACATCCCATGATTGTTTGATTCTGTGTAATATTATTCAAACATGTTTATTGCAAAACCAATAACATTTGTGCAAATGCGATACTTTATACACAGTGCACTGTCACCCATGCCAAAGTGGATGATTATTTCTTTCTTTCTGCTCATAATATCACAGCGTAAACCCAGATTTCACACCTGGGGTGGAAGAACACCATTCACAGAGGAGCCCTTTGGTCAGGTTGGCTCTGGAAGTGTTTGTTTCTAAACAGCCCTGATTTGCTGAGGGTCTTGCTGCCAGAGGCAAGTGGACGTCCTCAGCTCGACCTTCCAAAACTCAGAGGGCCGTGCAGGCAAGGTAGATGTAGAAGGCCCAGCAGCTCTGTAGTGTCCTGAGTGGAGACTTCTGAGAGGCCTGTGTGGTTCCTCCTCCAGCTGGGTGTCCCCTACTCACATGATTGAGGTAGGGGCATCTGGAATACACACTATATTCCCCAGCCACCAGGTCTTCAGTCCCAGGGACCAGAGGCTGGGGTGATACAGTGCAGATGTATGCAGATACTCAGCTGCCCCTGAGCGGGGCTGGACCTGGCTCTCACTGGCAGCTGCCAACTGCTCATCAGGTGTGGGCAGACAGACAGAGTGGCTCCACCACTGCAGCTTCTAGGCAATAGGGCCATTACTTTCCACAAACTGTGTCCTGCTCTTATTCCTCCCTGAGTATTCTGGTGAAGTCACTGGTCATCATTATCACAGGGTCTTCTCTTGCCTGGCATTGATCAGGTGCCTGGCCTTTGGCTGTCCTTCATGTGCCAGTAGCCTGGAGTGTTCTTTCCTTGCAGATCTATCGCACCCTCTGATGTACCTGTATCCAAGCTGGTGGGGTGCAGTAGACAGCTTTACCAATGCTTTACCTGAGGCCTCAGATCTCACTTCCTCAGAGGGTGAGCAGGTGGATTCTGCTGGAACAGCCCATTTATTTTCCAGAACAATGGATATCCCATTAATACCTGAAAGACATAAAAGAAAAGGCACTGTGGCCAGGTGCTGGAAGGGTTTTGCTGGAAGGGAATGAAACTGGCAGTGGGTTACAGGAGATTTCCTTGCAGAATGAAGAGTGATACTTACATCCTGCCAACTATGTGTCAGATCCTACAGGATCAAGCCGATCTTCTCCTGCAATGGACAGATTCTCTTAAAGGGTGAGAAGCCACATTTCTAGTGCCCTGCCACCTGTCTGGGCACACTCTGCCCCATTACTGGATGTCTCCTTCTGTGATGAAAGGAAAGGTTGCATCAAGTGGGATGAAAATGGAGAGCACAGCTGTTACAGGTTGTCAAAAGGTAGCAAGATGTTCTAATTGAATGAGTAGGCAGCACTAGGCCATGCAGGACTGAGGTAAGGGAGGGTGTGGAGAATAGGAGCAAGTGAGAGAAGGTATTGCAGGCAGAGAAAGTGGTACGTCATGAGCTTTAGGCAGATGGTGGGTGTAGCAGCAGAGACAGAGTGAGTGTGAGATAATGTGATGCTTACCTAGGCGGAGCAGAGAATGTCATTGTCCTAGCTGTTATGGTACTACTGACCATTTGTTCAAACCAGGACCACACTGACCCAGGTGCTGTCGGTCCTCCAGGAAAAGGACTCCCCTCCTCTGCATCACCCCATTCCCCAACACATTCAGTTGCCTGCTGGAGCATTGCAACATCATTTTTCACTTCTTGACGGTCCATCACCAAATAGGAGAGGTTCAGAGTGCCAATCCGCATCCTGTGCAGTGTTGCTTTGAATGTACGGCAAGTGCTGAGGAAGCTGATCTTTTAATGATTATCCAGTGAGAGACAAGTTGTGCCATAAATGGCAAATGATAGCATAGCGCTGGAATCAGATGAATCAGAGTCAGAGATATACAGCACAGAAACAGATCCTTCGGTCCAACTTGTTCATGCCAACAAGATATCTTAAATTAATCTAATCCTATTTGCCAGCATTTGCCCCATTATCCCTCTAAACCCTTCCTATTCATATACCCATCCAGATGCTTTTTAAATGCTGTAATTGTACCAGCCTCCATCACTTCCTCTGGCAGCTCATTACATACATGCACCATCCACTGCATGAAACAGTTGTCCTTTAGGTCTCTTTTAAAACTTAGTCTCTCACCTTAAACACATGCTCTCTATTCTGGGGAAAAGACCTTGACTATTCACCCTATCCATGTCCCTAATGATTTATAAACCCCTATAGGGTCACCCCCCCAGCCTGTGACTCTCCAGGGAAAAAGTAGCCCCAGTCTATTCAGCCTATCCCCAGAGCTTAAACCCTCCAAACTTGGCAACATTCTTGTAAATCATTTTTGAACCCTTTCAAGTTGAGCAACATCTTACAGCTGCAACATGACCTCCCAACTCCTATACTCAACACACTGACCAACAAAGGCAAGCAGGAAGTGCCATTGGGATGGAGTAGACAGTTCATGAAGTGAATTTGGTAAAATACGATGAGTGATCTCACAAAGCCTCATGGCAAGAAACACTCCAGTAAATAAAATAAAACTGTCACTTAGTCAAAAAAACAAGATTTAGCCCCATCTCCTTCCTTTCTTAACACACAGATTCAATATGTAGAAATCCAAATCAAACTTAAAACTATATACATGGTTCTGTGTATCCAAATCATATTAATGACAGTATGTCAGGAAGCTTCATCACATATTCAATGTCGATTCTTACAGAGCAGAATCCTCACCCATTATTAAAACCACTCAATCACATTTCCAAGCAACAGAGGAAAACTATCTACCTATGCCCTGCCCTCCACTATTTGATATTAGATCTCTGCAAAACTGTATGGAATAATACAAAATCTGTTCCCTAAGAAAAATTATGGTGCTCTTACTTACTGATCTCTTTCTCACTAAGTAATGAAATACATACCAAGTTGAGAAAATTCAAGTAGTGAGTAAGAAGAATAGGTGAGTGGGTAGAGCACGTGCAGTTCAACGTCGGAAAGTATATGGTCTTGGAATCCGTGAAAAACAAGTCAGAATATTTCTTTAATAAGAGACTCAGAGTGAGAGGAGGGGAAAATGACTTGAGAGAAAAAATACTTTTGGAGCACAAGAGCATTTAATAGGATTTGTTCTGTCAAGCCACAAAAATGTGCTGCAATTGTGTGAACACTGATTTTCAATGGACAAGCTTCCTTATAAACGAACTACAAATTGGTTGTTCTGTTTTATTGTTCTTACAAATATAATCGCAATACTCAAAACAATAGATACTGATTATTGTGGGAACACACTCCTGGTTGTAAAGAAGTGAAAACCACTATCTATCTGGTTAGTTTTTACCAGCCCTGCTTCAGAAAAATACAAAAAGAACTTGACCAAATTACTCTGGTCACATGATTAGCTGAAGTAAATATTGCAGAAAGGTCAAATTTGGGAAGAAAATTGCTCAAAAGGAAGATATAGGTTTAATTTCATATCATTTACATAATTTTTTTTCTAAAGCATAGAAGATTTACATAGTCATAGGGCAAAGTACAATATCAATAGAAAACTGTGTTTGCTCTTGTACTTACAAGATTGCTAAGCTCATCGCTAACTCACAGTAAATTCATCCCCTTTATGGTGAATGTCTATGAAGCTCACAAGATATGCAAATTCATAATCAAATGAGGAAACTGCATTCAAAGTGAATTTCACAAATGACATTATCGATAAAAAAAAGTCATTGAATATTATTGTGTCATTTATGACAAAGCTAATTTATTGTTTCCCAAAGTTCATATTGATCAACAGACCTTCATAAATTCTTCTCTTTTATCATTTGATGGCAGCAAAACCTTAAAGCATGCCCTTGATGGCTGTTGTTTAAGGAGAACTGTCATATGTCGCATAACTGGGTGAGATCCACAAACTGCCACTTAACCAGAGGCACAAGTGCAAAGCTTCTTAATAACCTCTCTGGAGAGTACCTTTCAGACAAACTTCTGCATTAGCATTCATCCATCAAAACTAGACTGCATTTCAGCGAGAAACAACACAGAACTGGGAAGTGCTCACTGCACAGATAATTAGTTTCTACGTGTTTCATTAAAGCATTAAGCAATTCGTAAAAGGCGAAGGTAACTGCACAAAGTTGGTGTTATATCCCATTGGTTGCCTCAGATTATGGAGGTCAGGCAGCATCCAGGGAACAGGAGAATCGACGTTTCGGGCATAAGCCCTTCTTCAGGAATGAGGAAAGTTTGTCCAGCAGGCTCAGATCAAAGGTAGGGAGGAGGGACTTGGGGGAGGGGCGTCACATTTCTGACGCCCCTCCCCCCTCCTCCAAGTCCCTCCTCCCTACCTTTTATCTTAGCCTGCTGGACAAACTTTCCTCATTCCTGAAGAAGGGCTTATGCCCGAAACGTCGATTCTCCTGTTCCCTGGATGCTGCCTGACCTGCTGCGCTTTTCCAGCAACACATCTCCGGCTCTGATCTCCAGCATCTGCAGACCTCACTTCCTCCTTTTGCCTCAGATTATGTAACACCACTGCCTCTAGTGGTGGGTCCAACATAAGCAAGTGTGCAATGACATGCATACTGCCTCCAATGGCATCGAGTAGCACCTTGAGAGAAAAAATGTCCTTTTGGAAATTGTAGGCAATGTTTTTTCTGGTTCCAGTTCCTCCTAATAAAAGCAAGAAATTTCATCATGGACACAGAGGCCTTTCTCCAACATTAGGAATAATCATAGGCTTAAAACATGATCCACAATGGTAACTTTTACAGATTTGAAATGTATGAAAAAGACAGAAAAAAATTGATCAAGTCCGTCATCCAGGAATAAGTTGAGAAAATCTTGCAACCTACAAGACACTGTTAATGCCAACTCCTGAGAAGGTATAAAAAGAGCAAAAAAAAACTTTGCACAATTTCAAGGCAAAAATTCGGGGGAAAAAATCCCTTCTAAATTGCAAAGACAATCAAGCAAACTCTGGGATCATAACCCAGGTCATTTACTTTGAGCTCACTCTTTTCTACCTTAGGAAACTCAGACAGCATTGGCTTAGAAGCCCCTGGCAAATTTTTAAGCAGACACAGTGTAGCCACTTTTCTAAAGCCACCATATTTCAAAGTCACAAGAATCAATTCCTGACATATTACTTGAAGTGGCTGCAATATAAAGAGGCTTACAATTCTACTACCGTAGTTGCATGCAAATGAAGTTACGCCATTACAACACTTGTACTGCTTAAAATATTCCATTTTGACAGACCAGGATTGCTTTCTCAGTATCACAGCAAATGAAACTCTTAAAAATGCTTATGGCAATTTTTGCACTAAACATATGGGCCTCCTGTTTGCGTATGTGTTTAGGATTAAAACATAGCACTTAACAAGTAAATGCTTGTTAGTCACTTCTGTCATTGTGACACATGCACATTTCCATTTCCTTCCAATACATGATTGAAACTCAGTTAGGTTAGACACTCATCATAACAGAGAAGCTAATATTTGACAGCAAGAGAAATTGTATTGGGTATATAGGAGAAAAGATTATTCAGTTTTATAACCACTGTATCTCCGATAGGTAGAACAATTGTCGAAATGGCAGTCAACCTCCATTAAACTGGACAAATCTCCTGTATAGCTTTCCTGATGAAAATTGAAAATGTATCCTCCAATGGCAATGTTTAAAATTTAACATTGCCATTATTATTCGAAGCTATGTGCCAGGGTTTTAAAGCCCAAAACAGATAGCAGCCTTCAGAATACCCAGGGAAACAGAAAATGTATTCTGTGATTCGATGGCAAAGTCAGATTTATGAGGTACAATTGAATTATGTATTTTCTGAGTTAGAAGGGCTGAACAGGTTTGAATATTGATTGAGAACATATAAACTTGGGAGCAGCTGCAGTCACAAATAAAAAGCTGCATCTTAACAACACTGCATTAGATTTTAACCTCCTTAGAATAGGTCCATTGCTGTGCTAGGTCCTCTAATATGATGGCAGTTTTGGATTTACAGGAGACTTTGAACATGGACTGACAATTTAACTGATGGTAGTAATGCCTTCTAAGAGATCTATGAGACAAAAGGAGCCATTAGGAACTTTTTTCAATTCAGCCATGGGATTTGAAAATCCCTAGCAAGATGAGCACTTATGCCCATCCATAATTACACTTTAGATGTTTATATGAACAACCTTTTTAACCACTGCAATCATGTGCTAAGGAGGAAACTCCGGGGCTTTAATCCGGCAATAATGAAGGAAGAGCAATATTGTTCCACTTTAGGATGTTATATGACTAGTAGAAAGACTTGCAGGTGATAGTCTTCCTAGGCACCTCTGCCCTTGTTCTTCTCAGTGGTAAAGGTCACGGATTTGATAGTGGCTGCCAAAGGAGCCTTGGTGAGTTCATGCAGTGAATCATGTAGTTGGTACATACTACAGCCAGTGTCCACATCATCATACTTGGCAAGGCTCATAATACTGCTGGTTTATCTGGTAAAATCTAAATCTCTCAAAGTTAGTTTCATTTTCATTAAGCTTAATTATTTATCCAATTTGTAGAAAAACAGCAGCCTCCACCACACCAACCATCCTTTCAATATCTGTACCTGATGTATAGATGACTTCACACACAATATTGAGACCTTTCCTGCCTCCAATGGGCTGAGAAAATTCAGCCCAGAGTCAACATTTTCAGGTTGATGACCTTTCATTTGTGATCAGGAATTTACTTACTTCTGAGATATGTCAATGTTCTTTCTAAACAAATAAATTTTCTGAGTTGTATGAAAAAGAACTTAAGTGAATTCAAGAGTCCAAGGAATGTAATTTTAGCTCCTATGATACTGCTTGCTGTATAGTATAAATAAACATTGTATCTCATAGTAGTGTTCTATAAGTATTCAAATGGTCATGTGATAGTCCATCAACTGCAATATCTGAAAATTTAGAATATATCTAAAAGAGTGTAGGTGAGCAATATATAAAATTGAGTCATTTGTAGACACTAATATCTACTAATTAAGTTGTAAAAAATACCCACAGTCTCTGGAATATGGAGATAAGATTAAACAACAGGTGAAAGACAAACATTTTTGTAAAACGCAGGACTGTTTTATGACGTGCACAGCATAAGGTTTTCTGCATTGTATAGCAATTATAGTATAATTCGATGAAGGTAACACATTAAAACTGATGCTGGAAAATCTCAAGGGATCTACTTACAAAGGTCCTTAGCTAAATGTATTTGGGTAAATTCACTTTCAAACAAGAAGCATGAACTTCAAAATCCACCATCAACATTGCTTAACTTTCCATGAAGCTCATGTTTTTTCTTCAGGAATAAAGCAAAGCTCATAAAATTTTTCTGATTAAAATTTCTTGTTTTCAGCAGATCTTCTGAAGGACTGCAGACTTTGAAGCATAAATCCAATAATATGGTATAACTACAAATATTCCCCCTTCATATTAAGGAGTTATGATTCTGATATACTGTGTTAAACTGAGATGTCAGTAATTCAGTTCTGATGATATGAACTGAGGCTATGACATATCGCACAGCCAGCATGTACACTGTTATCGTTGTGTAGCATTAATGTCAGCCAAATCTGTGCCCCTCTGGTCTGTCCTCTTGCCTGAAGAAGCCTTTATGCAACTGATCTATGGGTGGTACAGACAGCCCATTAGTTCAATTTGGAGTATTACTCGTAGATGCAGGTCATTTTCTTTGATTCAAATCGGTGCTTCATATTATTAAATCACTAAAGATGATTTGTATTTTCTCAGTCTAATTATAGATTATTTTATTTATACCTGAACATTACAATAAACTAACTCTAAACAAGTTTCCATTTTTTTTATTGAATAATGTCTATTGAGAGCTGTGTCCCAATTAATTTCTGCCTTCTACAGGCTTATGCAAAAGGTAAACCTCCTGGGGGATTGCCAAGTCTTCTCAATGGAAGAACCACCACTTTGAGTAAATTATTTTCACAACAGCACTCTAGAACAAAAAAAAATTCTGCTCTTATTAGGCTTCACCTGCATTTTATTAAGAAATCATTCAATAATGTGCAGATAAAATTAATTGTGGTGAATCTTCATTTTGTGGAGTGTTTATAGAGCGTTATTTACCCATATAGTAGTTTTATAAAAACTTAAATATCACACAGGTCTCTCCCAAGTAGCTAGTTTAAGCGATACAAGGTCAAGAATAATTCAGATGATACTCAATACCAATGGCAACCATGAGGCAATTTGGAGAACAAAAGGCACTGCTAAGCTTCATCAGATACTAATGTAAGTACTCCAATCTACATCAGCCCCAAACCCACAAAAAAATTACATTCATTAGTGTTAACCATGATAAGAAACTGAGCTGTAAGTGTTCCTAATTTTTCCTTGCAATGAAACAACAGGAAGGATTGAATCTAATGGAAGCAAATGGAAGAGAAGTTAATGGTGATGCTGGAGCAGAAGAGATGGTAAGGTGTCCCCAGTGAGTGAGTAGGAAGAACAGAGAATAGGAAGAGTTGGTAGTTGGTGAGGGTAAGGTGTGTGAGTGGGCATGATGCATGTACCAATGAGTTTGAAGTTCAAGAACCTTGGTGAGATGAGTGCACAGCGGCAGATTTGAAGTGAATGATGGCCAAGTGAGTGCCATGTAGTAGAAAGTAGAATGGTGAGACTTATCTTTGCACAGTATAGAAGATCATTGATTTCTCTCTTTGCTGTTTGGCACTTCTTTTAAACTGGGGGCACAGCACTGACTTGAGCCACTACAGGGATTCAAGCTGGCTATGTCCAGTGGTCTCCTTTGGCAGACAGCAGGAAAGAGGACTGTCCTCCTCTCTACCATCCCATTTTATTCCCAGCACTTCCAGGTCCCTGGCCATGTAGCTGGGAACAAGCTTTACTTTCTTTTTGGCCATGTCCTCAGTGCTAATGGCCATTTCCTTAGCAGCATCTGAAGTGGCATGCAACTGGGCTTTAAGTACAGTGGCGGCAACATGAAATCTTCAGCTCACCCTTCAGTTAATTTCAATATCTTGAATAGCAGGTCTGCTTTAAACATCATGAGTCTTCTAAGTCATACTCATTATGGATGTTCCATTCATCAGTTCCAGTGCAAGCCATAGATGATGATGATGATGATGATATGACAAAACATCAACTCTCAGTTTTGTGGACTGTGTCCAAAGCATGCAGCAATCTTGTCACTCCTTCACAGGATGAAATATCTAGTACGGCTGAGTACCCTCATCCCACCCAGTCATGCTTTGGCATATGTTCATAACAATGGTTTATTGCTATTGCAAATAATATGAGGAAGTGAGATAACCTATTAGCTACTTTAAGTTCCGTTTGCTATTCCCTAACATGCTTGTAGTACTACAATCTTCATAACATAGGGCACAGAGAAGATCAATCAGTTCACTGTGCCTGTGCCAGCTCTTTGAAAGAATTATTTAATTAATTCCGCTCCCCTGCCATATTTTCTACTACCAACTTTAATCCAATACACCTTTCAAAGTTTCAATGGAATCTGTTTGAAGCAATGCATTCCACATCACAAGTAACTCCACACATTTTTCCCTTTCATTTCAGCTCTAGTTCTATTGCTAATCACCTTCTACAATTGGGGATAGTTGCTTCATATTTATTCTATTTAAGTCCTCAATGCTTTTGAACACCTCTTTCAAATCTTGATGCTTTGAGAACAATCTCAGCATCTCCAATCTCTCCATGTACCTAATCTTGGATCCCTGGTACTACCTTAGTAAATCTGCTTTCTCCAAATCTTCACATACTTCTGAAAGTTTGTTTTGTAGAATTGAACCCAAAATTGGAGCCGAATCACTGATTTATAAAATATCAAGCAAAATTGGTCTTCTTGTGTAATGTTCCTAATCTTCCCTTTTCTAATCTAATGACCTCCAATAACCACTCTTCGGTTTTCTCTTTCTAGAGAGAAATAGACCAGATTTCAAATGTTCAATACTTCCTTACCAAGTACAGCCTTTCTGTTCTATATTGATCCTTGTAAATCATTTATTTCTTCTTTTCCACATAGTGGTGAAATATGGAGTAGCAATTTGTTTTAACTTGCATCATCTAATTTGAATACTTGGGACTTTTATGGATTAAAATGGTTTGTAAAAGGAAGGACAGGGATGACTTGACCAAAAGTTGAGCCAAATTCCAAAAAACCAATACAGAATAAAATCATATGATGAGAAGTTAATACATATCAAGAGACCAAAACCACTCAGGTGTGAATAAACTCATCTATTATACTTCATTTGCACATGCATAAATGGTTTGCATGTGGGAAATGAAAAATACCTGCAATTTTCCAGTTTGAAAACAATGAACTCGGAATCATCTTTACATGAGTGAACTGTAATTTGAGCAGTTGCTTTGGAGGAGCCTTGGAGATTGAAACAGCAGAAGTGGAAGAATATCTCTCTCTCTCTGACCTCACACAAGAGGGACAAAACTGTTAACAACACAAATTGGAGAAATATCTGTATACCCAGAACTCAAAAACAGCTTTAATACTCACAGTTACTGCTTATCTGGGTCACTCCTAACAATCATGTCTCCTCTCAGTGACTGGAGTTGGAGCCTGATGTCTGTCTGTAAGGAAACGTGTTTGGGAGTGAGGAACAAAGCTGCATTGCTGTGAAAGCAGATGAAGTCCAGAGGAGCTTTGTGGGTGAAGTCATCAAAACTAAACAAAAAGTGTTTAAACTAGAAAATTCTTCAGGCTTCTAAGGATCTGCTCAGAAAATATTGCTGCAAGCTGTCAAACAAACCTTTCTATTCCAAGTAGATCAAGTACACGAGTTCAGGTCTTGTTATTTCTGTGGTAAAGGAAGGGCATAATATGGTTAAAGACTGGTAGAGTGATGCTGGGTAAAACCAATCCAGGAGTCTCCAAGCCTGGCAGAATTCATGATGATTTCTGTGTTCAAGATGGCAGGGGCAGGAACTTTGTAAAGAATGCAAAGAAAGAGATTAAACTTTGATTCAATTGTAAGGAGCTGGTGGAGCACTAGAATCATGCCCGAGACTGAATCGATCAGTAAATGATTTCCGAGTAGCATGAATGCAGCCTGTTTAAAACATCCCAAATCGTCATCAGAAGTTTTATTGTTTTCCTGCTTTCATATCACGATTTCGTCCTGAATGTGAAAGCAAGTAACTGCAATCAACCAACTGAATCATTTTTAAAAAAACTTGTCTCAGGTTAATACCCAACATACCAGGACACTCAAACTCCATATTACTTTATTTTTGTATTAAACACTAACCCCCTTTTAAGTTTATACTCATGCGTGCATTTGATTCTTTATTCTTTATTCTTTTCCCTTGGGGTTAGTAAGTAATAAATTTCCTCTTTCTTACACTCAAGTATACCTTGTAATTACCTCCTTAATATTTATGGTGAACTAATTAAATGCATTCAGTTGGACAGAGGAGAAGCTTTTATCGAATCTTTGCTGTGCCAGCCAAAGTGATTGATGGAGATGATTCACCTCTTCCGCACATGGGTAGAACAATGTTTACCACATGAGGACAACTGTGGCCTATCAAATGTTCTATATAGATTTTCTGCTTCTCAATGCTAAACCTCCAGAAGTAAATCCCAGCAATTTTGTTAAAAATTACATTTCAAAAAAATCACTACTTTCAATAATTTGTGCATATGTTTACACAGCATCATGTTTGACAGCATCAAATAAAAATGGCGGCTGAACTCACTTCAAAAAGTAGTCATCAACAGGTTTATTGAAAAGGCTGAATTTTAAGAAATTGCATATCTGTGGTAAAGTTATAAATCTATATTACAGCCAATATGAGCCAACGCGAATGGCATAATTATTTTTGCTTTCTGGACAGATTTAATGTTTGTGTACAGAAAGTAATGATCGAATGATATTATCGCTAGGAGGCCAGAGGCCCAGATAATGTTTTAAGGACTTCAATTTGAATCTTGCCATGGCAGTTGGTGGAATTGATTGTCAATATAAAAATGTAGATGAGAATTGTCGATTGTCTGGAAAATCCATCTGGCTCACTAATGTCCTTTAGGAAGGAATCTACCATCTTTACCTGGTTTGGCCTACATGTGACTCCAGACCACAGCAATGTGGTTGACTCTTAACAGCCTGCTGGGAAATTTGGGATAGGCAACAAATGGCTCTGCCAACAAAGCCCAGATCGAATGAAGGAATAAAAAAATACTAATTTATAAATATTACAAGGATGACATTGAAAATATAAAGACAAAAAAAAAATTGAGAAAGAAGGAACAACAGGTATGTGATCAAAATATTGCAGGCACATTTCTCAACTGTGCAGAACAGCAAACAGAAGCCAAAGATGCTCAATGATTTCTCCATGACATAAATTTCTATTGTCACTGCATGTCAATATAATAAGAATGAAATTTCAAGATTGATGTTTCTTAAATAGTTTACAACATTGGTGTTAAAACAAATTTACTCGAATTACAAGGAAATCTGTATTTTGTTTTCTGGCTGTGCCACCTGTTTTGCCTTTATTGTTCATGAAGACTTGCGTGATTTTGTATTTTTTAATTTGCAAAGCACCATCCACATTTCTGAAAGAAATGAGCCATGCAATACGTATGAAATGTTAAACAGTTAAAAGCTTTAAATTCAAATATTCCATACAAACTTTGGCAATTTGAAAAAATAACCAATAAATTTACTTTTATTTGGTGTTCTATCTGACAACTCTTTGGCAGTCCAATAGAAAATAAAATTAATTCTGAATTCTACATTACTCGCATAAACAGTTTTAATTTACAAACTGATTACATGCTTCATTAAGTATTAGGCTAACAAAGGGAGCAAGCAATCTTTAATGCCTCCAAAGATTGTTTAGTGTAGGAGTAACACAGAGACCAAGTTGACAATTAATTTCAATAAACTTTGAGGAGGTAATTCTTGAGTAAAGGTGCATGATTTTCTTTTTGCCAATCTGATGAGCAGCAAGTTTAAAAAATTGTCACATTAACTTTAAGCTAAAAACCTTACATTGAAATGGAAGTTTTTCTATATATAAGTTCATGTTTAATTCGCTGTGTCTGTTGTTCTACATTTTTTCACTTAGAAGAGTAAAAAAGCTCTGCAAATTAACAAGCTCTACTCCCAGAACTTGCAGAAATGCAAGTCTTTTCTTCTGTTATGTGTAACCTCTTTCTGTTGCCAATGGCAAATTTCAGCTATTAATTTTCTGTTCTACAAAATATTGATCCTGTCTACTAATCCACATGTGACCTAAAAATCCATAAGAGGTAACTGCTTGAGGCTGGAACATTGGAGTCTACTTGCTTTGTAGAAGAAAAGGTCAAAGACCAGCTTAGATTCTGTCAAATTCTAAAGGGGCTGTCAATTCTCTTTTGACTCTCCTTATCTTTTGACTGAAGTACATTTATAATGTTCTTGAAGGATATTATTAATACATCACCCTAGGGATTAACTATTGCGTTTACTTGGGAAATGTGGGAAACTGCTTGGTAATTCTGTTTTCCAAAAACTGGAGTAAGGAATGATTTTCTGTAATGCGATTGTAACAAAAACAAATCAAAGAAGCAAACGTCGGTAAGATCAGCAAATGTAAATTTGTCTATAAATGGAAATTTAGGAGAGGATATTTTTGTCTCTTGTGGCAAAAAAATCAAAAATAATTTGATTTTCAAAATAAACGCATCAACTTATCCTTACATGAAATTACACAATTTATATTAAAAGTCCTGTGTTAAAAGTACTTCATGACCACATACTTGCTATTATGATTTTTTGCTATAAGCCATCGGTTAACATGGAAGTTCTCTAATAAACCTCTATAATTTCCATACCTTAAACAGGTCAATGGCACTATTGATAAACCAAGCAAATCACTTAGAAAGGCTTCTCCAAAATATTCTCGGATGCTATTTGTCTCAGTATCTGGGGGTTAGTTAAGAAGTTGATTGGACAACTGGTTTGGACTGCAGAGTAATGCCAACAAATTGAGTTCAATTTCCATGCCCAACTGGGATCATCATGAAGTCCCTACCTTCTCAACCTCATCCCTACCCTGAGTCATGGTGACCCTCAGGGTAAACTCCCCACTAGTTATCTCTCTCTAATGAGACAGCAATCTCTGGGACCTTGGGAAATTTCACTTTCTTAGTAATTGAAAGTAGTGATATCCAAAACATGGTTTAAAATAAAAACTTCAGAATATAAAACATTTCAAAATATGATTGTATTTACCCATGAACGGCAATATATGCACCTGGTAAATGAATGTTTGTTGACAATTGAAAAGCAGTAGGAATATTTGGCAGAAATATTATGATCTGCCATTAGGCATTTAGTGAAACATCCCACACTGATGAACATTTTTGAAGGTTAAAGAACATTTTATCCACAATACTTGAAACCTCAATAAAATACTCAACATCTTGTGAATTAATGTGTGTTTCTAGAAATTCATTAAATACTGTACAAGTCATAAAATTCACAAAACTGTAATCATGGTGGGAATGCAATTGAAATATTGTACACCTAATCTTAGCTCAGCTCATAATTATGCATAAATTAATTTAAGGATACTGTATAATTTATGTTTAAATATTTTTAAACAATGAATTGGAGACAGTTTTTAAGGTTCTATGCAAATAACTGTGGGAGGGCACAAAAGAGTTCCGATTGTGATAGTTTTGAGAATGGGATGATGTCACAGTTTGGATCACCACCCTCCAACAAAAAGAAATTGTGCCATGGTCTCCCTATACGGCCAGGTCCTGACAATTCACAATAACGAAAGAGTACTTGCTCAATCCTACTGCATCCAAGAATCCTCCACGAACTTTTCCTGAACCACACTTATACCTCCACTCGGTCTCTTACCAAAACGTCCCATTCTATTGTCTTTTTAATCACAATTTTGAGACTCTTTAAAAGGTAACACTGCCAATATCTGGGAGTGCACTGTTCTCATGTTCCGTAGTTACTCTCAACATTGATAAAGTCACTGTCCCTAATAATACAATTTGGCACACTTTTCCTGTTTTAGTGAAACTTCTGACTCACTGTGAGCAATAAAAGCAGAGACTTCTAGTAATCCAAATAAGAGATCCCTGAGTAATGGAGTATGCTTATGTATTCATAAAGGTATCCATTTTCTCCAAGAATATGAATTCCAGTAATACCTCAATTTCATTCTCCTCCATGGCAATATATCCACTCATGACTATAATCCTAACCTTATTCAGAAAACTTATTTATTTTTCTCATTGCATAGTAGGGCAATGTAATCCTGTTATAATGATTGATTTGGTCAGTAACTCAATTACTGTAAGCAATGGACTAATCTGTCAGGTAGAGGCCACTGAACTTTTTTGCATTGCTTGAACAATGTTGCTCAGCATCCATTCATTAACACATTAAACAACTAATCAAACTTGTTCAACTTGTTTTCTCAAAGTAGTTGAATTTTAACTCTTTCCCATTTGAAAGGAGCAGCTACAACGACAGGATCCACTTCCTTGTGCTCTTATTGGTTCTCCACTCTAATATTGCTGATTTTGATGGTGGAAGAGAACTTTGGTAGGTGCCTCAATAATAAATATAAATTAAGGATCCATTCTGGTCATGGGAGTGTGGTGGCATTTTACACTAATCCTGCTCCAGCTCATGAAGTAAACTGAGGTCGTCTATAGCAAGTGGTTCAAAAGAATACACTTGCCTTAATAAATCTACAAAGAGCAGATGTGCTTCTCTGGGACACAAGAAACACAGTAACCTCTGCGTCCTTAGGCTCCATTTAAGTGGTTCTTAGAAACCCATTCAAACTCAAGCAAACTTTACATCAGCAGACCTTATAATACCAGGATATGGTCTTCAGGCTGTTCCATCAGTTTATCCAGCACTGTCAACCATTTTCTGCTGAAACAGGCAAATAATTTACCAGTGATGCTTTTAAAGGCCAAACTATTGTAGACCATCAGTACTCAGACAAGGATTCACCTCACAGAATGGACAGGCTATTTCTGTTGGTTTTCAGTTCTACAATCCTAGTGCTGTAAAGATACTAGTAGTATTTTGTTTCTTTTTCCATTTATTGCTTTTCCTTCCAATTCAACGTTACATGTGGTGCTCTTCTCAGACATTGAATCTGCCAGTGAACTCTGGCAGCACCATTATTTCCCTCACCTTCAGAATATAGTCACAAAAACAAAATACATACTGCAGACACTGGAAATCAGAAATAAAGTTAGAAAATGCTCAGCAGCCTCTCGTGAGAGAGATGCAGAGTTAAAAAGTCTGATTTTAACAAATGCCAAACCCATTCGGTTACACGATAAAATCAATTCCTTTGCTTCATGTCAACGATCTTTTATCAGAGCTTGAACTAGATAGAGATCATGAGTGTTCAAGTAACTACAGCTCCAGGGAAAAGCTTGCAAGAGGAGTGATTTAATTACAAAAGTCATTCATGGTGCAAGGCAAAATAAGCTGATGATGCATCAAGTTAATGATGGATGTAAATGGTAACAGCGGAGAAAGAAGGAAGGATGGAAGATTTGAAGCTAGAAAATCTAAACTCTCCCATGGCCCAAGAGTGTGGCAATAAAAAGGCTTACCACTTTACTAGCAATAAGGGATGTATCACTCCAGGTACCAGTCTCTACCTCTGCTGTTGATTTCCAGCTTGCTTGGTTGCAGAGTTTGGCATCCTCTTCTTCCTGTTTATTGTGAAGGTAATTCACTCCAGGTACCAGCCTCTACCTAAAGTAACACTGGTGCAGCCAACCTCGACCACCAGTGTAGGATAGTAGGCTGGCTAGGTGGATGAGTTATTACAGTGGGCGAGGGAAGTGGGTAGGGTGTGAGGTAGGGTGGGGAGGGTGAAGTGAGTAGGGGTGGTGTCAGGTTAGATTGGTAAAGTTAGTCAGATCTGGTTGGGAGGGGCTGTCACATAGTCAGGGATAGGAGGACGTCAGTCAAAGAGCTCAGTGTAAGAGTGATTTCAGAGTCAGTTTTGTAGTAATCCAGGAGTTAGGCTAAGTGTTAAATTTACATTTGCCTGGATAACAATTCAGGTAAACAAAGACTTCCTGAAGTCCTGCACCCCAGCTCAGCTTTTAGCTGAGGCTAGAATTGTTGAACTCAATATTGGACTGCAAAAAAACTCATTTGAAAAAGAATGAGGGGTTGTTCCTCAAGAGAGCATGGAGCATCACAAAAACACTGCAGACGGCAGAACACAGATGTCAACAAGAGAGCAAGGTGGTGAATTAAAAGGACACAACTAGAAGGTTGGATTCATGCAAAGCAGGTCCCCCAATCTGTGTTTGATCTCCCCAGTATAGAGAGGATAGCATTGGACTATGTACTATACTCAATGGAATTTGGAAGAATGAATGGGGAATTTTATAGAAACATGAAAGATAGAAGTAGGGAGTTTGTTTCCACTGGCGGGTGAAACGAGAATTAGGGGACATAACCTCAAAATACCAGGGAACAGATTTAGGACTGACTTGAGATGGAACTTCTTCACCCAAAGGGTTGTGAATCTGTGGAATTCCCTGCCCAAGGAAGCAGTTGAGGCTGCCTCGTTGCATGTTTCTAAGGCATAGTTAGATTTTTGAACAGTAAAGGAATTAAGGGTCATTGTGAGAGGGCGGGTAAGAGGAGGTGAGTTCACGAAAAGATCAGCCATGATTTTATTGAATGGTGGAGCAGGGTCAAGGGGCCAGATGGTCTACCCCTGCTCCTATTCCTTATGTTGTGTTCTCATTGGTAGTGGTGAATACAGAAGTGTACATTAAAAGGAAGTACAAATAAATCATTGCTTTACTTGGAAGAAGAGTTTGGGTGATTAGACAGTGAGGTAAAAGGCAATTGTTACATCTCCTCCACTTATGGAAAAAGATGTCATCGGAACAGAACTGGCACGAATTACAGTTGTTCAAGAACATTCTGATTTCAGAGGCTGCAGCAACCACAGGAACAGGGAAGAGACCTGGGAAGGCTCTCCACAAGTCTTCCACTTTTCACTGGACCTGACAGGCTTTAATGAGGTGACTTTTCACAGTGGACAGGAAGAAGAGGATGCCAAACTCTGCAACCAAGCAAGGTGGAAATCAGTAGCAGAGCTATATTCCCTTGGAGATAGTGCAGCAGGAACACCCAGAACCTCAGGAAGGGAGAAAAAATGAATAGAATAACAATCTCAGGAGACAAGCCAGATCTCAGAACTACACACCTGGCAGCAACACTCATTCCTATGTCTTGGCAGACAGTTCACACGTATACTGTTCCTTAATCTCTGTCCTAACACAAGCATCCCTCACATTCACGCTACACAAATGTTTCTTCTGTATACATATCTAATTTTAAACATTCAGAACTCTGCTCTCCCTGCAAGTGTTGGGAGTAGATAGGCCTTTGTTTTTTAAAAAAACTTGATTCTTTAAAAGGAGGGAACAAAGGGGGATAGGCCTTCTGTGGAGTGCCTGTGAGAATTTTGGGCATTCTTTTCACTAAGATGCTAACTTCCCTTCCATCCTCCTTATCACTCACCATGTGGCAAACCCCATTCATTCCCCACATCTTCCATGTCATAACTTCCTCTCCTTCCTCCAAATTTCCTGGGTTCGCTGATCCAAAGCGTGGACCTACCTGAGTCCAGCTGTCATAATTGTTTTTATATCATGCTGAATTGCAGTACTAGAAATGCCCACTCTGAGTTCTGGCAATGCTGGGATTGCAAGATTGGCAATAGGATCTCCTCACACCATGGGGTAGAAGTCCCACTGTTACCTATGTCAGGTCGCCCGCAGCATGTTATTACTGCTGGGCGCCCTTGTTCAACAAGGATTGGCAGGCCTCTGACATTTCTTCCTGGAAGGGGTGGTGAGCATTATGTCTCCACGTAAAATGTAGCCCCTTGTGAAAGGTGGGCCATAGAGTTTGTCACAACTCACATTTAACTTGCAAACTCTCTAGGCTGTAATTGTTTTTACCTACCTTTATGTAGTTTAAATTAGATAAATAAACATTAATATATTCTCCTTAGCAGCACAAATACATTATTCATATATCAAAGAGCAGACAGTTCTTTAAGTGGAAAATCTGGCTTATATTAAACCAAATTACAATTTAGGAAAAAAGGTGTCAATACCACACTTTAGAAATAGATTGGCTCACCACATCATGAACACATTTAAAGTATTATAGATATTAAAATTTGCTTTGAGAAATATACATCCAAAGTATTTATCAACAAACTGAATCCAATTAGTTGTTATCAATGTTTTTTTTTGGATGGGAGCATGTCCTTTATAAAGATAATACAGACAAGACACAGAAACATGAATTTTCTGATTTATTGTATCTAATAATGAAGATAATATGACAAAATTGAGCAGAAATCAATGTGGAAAACCTCTCCATTGCTTCTCCCCCATTAACAACGCATGTATCATTACTCCCTTCTATTTCACATGAAAGCCACTGTTCAAGAAACCATAATGAGATATCAGTGTATTCATTTTCACCACAAAATGTTTGGTTCATCTAACTGCTGATGTAAGTTATAATTTTTGCATGCAGTTAGCAAGTATTAAAAATTTATATTCTGTTTAATTGTGGTCAATGATAGATACTGGCGTAGTCTTTTGGCTATTTCCACACTCCGTCAAAGGTGACATGGGTAACAAACTCAGCTATGCAGAAAATTCACATTTTTATGAACCACCACAAACAGTAGAGACCTATGAAGTGATTACTTTTGTTTTAGAACACAGATATGGTCTATGATGGTTCCATTTTGTAATTTAAAGTATGTGGCAGGTCGATCTACATACATTACACTGAAATTAAACTTGTGAAATAGTCTTGTATCTTTTTAAAACCTTTACATATTTTGATGTATCTTACAAAGGTACTTTTTAAAATCAATTTTAACCGCCAGCAGTTTGGTGATTTAGGTTTGTTTGCTTACTAATGAGACTTATACTTCTCTTGAGTACAAAATGTGACAGTAGTATTTTTAAAGTGACGTCTTGGTTAACGTAATGAATGGTTCTTTTAGCTAAAAGTTTTGATCATATTTTAGAATATTCCAAGCTTGAGATGTTAATTAGATGCGACACTACATGTCCTCCACACAGACGACAAATTATTCTGATGACGCCCTGCAAGCTTGGTAGAGATCTGTAAATTTAATTAACTAACAGGGATAAGATATAATGGGAGGCTTGATCGCATAAATGACTGGCAGCTTAGAAAACTAGTCTGGAATTAGTTTGAAGTGATATCAATAATATTTGTATCACTTTTCGAAAAGTCAATCGTAAATTGAGTACACATTTTCTCACCAATCTGTGACTTGATCGTGTGTTGAATTTATATTGGCAAACCAATTAAAGTTCAGGATTTTTCTGATCATACACATGGTGTGGTGGCTAGCAGAGGTTAATAACTTTGATCTCTTAGCCCAGCACACAAACTAAACAGAAGGAAATATTCAGTCAAAAGAACAGAAAAATAACATCTATCGAGTCAGCCAGAAGTCAGGAGTTATTGTCCAAAAGTGGACTGCCTTTATTCAGTATCATTATTTTGTACTTATTGTAACTAACTTGATAAATTGTGAAACTAGTGAAACAAACTTCTACTTGGAATGGTCTCATAAATTATCAGAATTACATGACAATTTAAGTTGACTCTTTCAAACTCAGTGCATAATTGTAATTTACTTAAGTGTTGCAACTAAAGATGAACCCCAAATCTCACAGGAGAATGTCTAGGGTTGCCAAGGTCAAAGCTGGAAATGGAACTAGTTATAAAATAATTTGGTTAGTGCAACTTTATATTTCTTCTCCTCATCACTTGGAACAACAAAGTATCTTTCTGGAGTTTTTGTAGCAACTGTCAATGATATCACCCACATAACTTCCTTTGTATTTTTCAGAGAAAAAGAAGGGCCAAATTAAGGCAGGTAAGGTTGCAGCAGAAATTCATTGCACTGACATTTCAGTATGCATCCTATCCAACTAAAGACGTTTTGTGCTCAAAGGGCCAATGATCATGAGCACAACGAGTGTAGCTCACAATGTAGGCTTTAAATAAAATTGTACAAATTGACCTGGAGCCATTGGAATGTCCAAGGTCAGTGGTTGCAAAGTTCAAAATGTCCTTTAATTTCTACAGCTCTGAATTCTAAAGTGTCGCTGGTAACTTCATGTCTCCTAATCTGAAGCAATCAGGAGATGTCTGATTTGCTCAGACACAACTTCAACCCTTTCCCACATAAGCAACCAGTAAAAGGACTATGCAATTTTATCAAATGTTTGAATTTGTAATGATCTAGGGGGTAACACGTGCTTTTCTGTACTTGGTAACATATACTGCAACTGCAATGTGAATTGAATTGAAAATTAGATCACATTCTGAATGACCAGAGCTACATTCCAAACACAGGGAACTTTAAACCAGATTTCCAGATTTCACACAACAATTAAAGAGACAGACAGGAAGATGAGGCAGGATCAAGGGTGCACCTACTATCAAGCATACTATCAATCACCTACTATCAGGATGAATACAGAAAGTTCAGGGGGAAAATCTAAAAGAGGCCCACATTCCTACAACTGTACTGAAGATTTGTCCTCTGGAATTAGCCATGCCCCAAGCCAAGCCATTTCTGTACAAACTACATCACCATTACCTACCTGATGACATAAAAATTGCCCAGGTGTGTCTTGTACACAAAATGCAGGACAAATCCAACTCGACCAATTACCACCCTATCGGTCTATTCTCAGTCATCGGTAAAGCATTGGAAGGGGTCGCTAACAATTCTATTAAGCAGGACTTGCAAAGAAATAAGCTGAATATTAAGACTTAGTGGAGTTCTGTGGTAATCACATGGCTATTGACATCATTAAAGTCTTTGTCTAAACATGGACAAAGTAACTGAACTCCAGAGATGAGCTGAAAGTGAAAGCCTTTGATGTCAAGGTTGCATTTGACTGAGTGTCAAGGAACTCTAGAAAACCAGAGTCAATGGGAATTGTGATTAAAAATGCCCTGCTGGTTAGAGTGAGGGGCACAGGGAGTGTGGAAGTTTAAATTGATGAGAGATTTAAATTTCTACAAGTTGTGAAGGTTTCTCTTCATTACTCAAAACCTGCCCAAAGTTATGTTGGCAGAATCTGTCTGATGTTTTTGGAAATGGAGGCCACCTTTTCACCCTGCCTGTTCCAGCATCAGTCCACTTCAATACCTGCATCCAACAGCAGGGTGATTAAGGTCACAACTGACGGAAAATCCTATTTTGGATCAATGGAGGAGGGATTGCAAAAAGGGGATTGTTTTGCCTCCATGATTAAAATCTGGCCATAGGTGTCAACAGGGTTTACATATTGCAGACCTTAATTGTTAAGTATTCAAGTTACATTTCTTTATCCTATCATGGATTGTCTGACATTTGATGTGTGTGTGTGTGTGTATATGTGTGTGTGTGTGTGTGTAGATGCTTATCTTTTCCATGCTTCCAAAAAAAATCAAATAAATGCATTTCACTTTGATGAGTTGAAGATTCCGAGAACATATTGCCTGGGAAACTAGCCCACTATTCTTACAGCATAGGTATCCAAGTTCAAATATAATCCAGAATAAGCAGGTGAATGAACATTTCCTTTTTCATCAGCTTTAAGAGCACCAAATATAAATGAGTTTGGAAAATCTCATTCCAGCTCCACATTTCAGAACAACTTGATGCCCTCAATAAGATTCAATGTCCCTGGAAGACTTCCTATATTTAGCCACAGTGACAGATTCAAGAAATGTACTGTCCCAAACTTCAGCATCATATAATGGCTCACAACATCTTATTGGTATTCATCATGATGCTTCCCTGATATTGATTTTTTCCTTCCCCACAGTCCTTCACATCTTTGATTTTACAAGCACTTTTATTACCCATTTCAAAGGAATCTCTGGTTATTAATGAATTGTGTAGTATCTATAGTGAATAAATGCTTTTCTAGATCAACATTTATTTTTGGAAATAGAAAATAAATGCAAATCTGATAAATCACATGCAAAATTTATTTTGCTTGTTAAAGCAGGGTATTGCAGCAAGGTATGCTCAGTGGGTTGCGAAAGTAAATGCTTGCATTTCAGGATATCAACAGAAAATATAATTTCTGTGGAAAAGCCAATGAGTATACTTCAAAATAAAAGTTATAATTAATCTCAGAACTAAGAGCTGATTTGTTATCATAGCCGCTAAGTAAATGCTTGACAATGGTTACAAAAATAATCACATTATATACATTCTTGTCAAAATAAGATGAGTGAGATTAATTAAAATGTGATGGCTTGTTCAGCAAATGGAATGAGTTTTGCTGTTCTGAAAATTTCCAGTATTTAATCCAGAAGTAAAATATTAGAACTATTATGTACAAACTATTTGAAGGAACAAATGCCAAAACAGAGATAGAATTTACCATTAATCAAATTCTCAAACTATTAATATGCCATGATTGTTGATGTGCCAGAAATTACAGTGCTTCAACAAGCAGTAAACCCTTCACTGCAAATTTGTTAATGGCTCCAGATTTTAATATAAATGAGCACAAATCGCATACTTTGATTTCCACTGTTCAGTTGTATCTTAATTCATCTTTCATCTCTAGCTAGAAATGATATCAGTAATATCAAAGTGGATTTAGACACTTAAACATTATTCATGACATAAACAAATGCCTCAACAGATATAACAACTTGCACCCTTCAACAGTTCAATCCAATTCCTTTGTTTCTTCTGAGGTTTGATTGCACTCTCTACAAAATATAGCTTCATCTGTTCTAGTATTCAACCCTATCTGGAACTTCCCCCATGGCCCAAGGTCTTCTGAGCCTACCTAGAGTGTTGTCAATCCTTTTGGTTCTCTCCTGTATTGCTGGGTGTATTTGGTTCCAGCATTGTAATTTGCAATGCAGTCATCAATACCAGTAAAGGAGTTGAACATAGCCAGTCCTGGCCTATTCAGCCTGAGTGCTTCCTCTTGTCTTTCAGGCTTCCCAGCCCATTTATTTGCTTATCAATTTATCCAGTCTGAATCTATCATTGTCCGGTTGAGTGCTCTTTAATGACTATTAAAGCACTTGTATGTTAAGCATTATTCATTACCAATCTGTAATTCTACCCCAATTAATTCTGATCCCGCTTTTCATGTACTGGACAATAAATAAGGTGGGGTTTAAATAAAAGTGCAGAATGCATAAGTGAGAGGTTATAGGTTAACTGATATTTTCGCACTGACACTCCTGAAAGTAAATTTGGCACAGTACACAAGAAGTAGACACAACCTTAGCTTCAAGTAGAAACTGTGGCTACAATAGCAGGTCAGAGGCCAAGCAAAAAATTACTCACCTGACTCTGCAAAGTTTGTTAATCATTTACAAGGCTTAAATCAGGAGTGAGATGGAATAGTCTATAATTGCTTGCATTCTCTTGCAGCTCCATCAACACTCAACAAAAGTTCACACTGTCCAGGACAAAGCAGCCAAACAACTGGCAACACATCCACAGTGTAGACTATTTTTCTTTTACTTTTCTCATTTTTGTTTGTTTTGATGGAACGGTGTATGGAGGTTAAACTTTGAACAGCTGTGTTCTAAAAGAGAAGAAACAAATGCAAATATTTGCTGCTAGACACTGGCCTGGAACATAATACAACTTAATGACAAACCTGAAGAACACCATGGATGACTTGGCACCAGGGTTGGCAGCTGGTTGGATATTGAATTGACCAATCAGGGGAGGACTAGTGCTCACCAGCCAACTACAGAGAATGTTGATTAAAAAGAAAAAAAAGGAGAAAAACCTGCGCGGGCAAAGAGATATTGGAAGCATTGGGACAAAATAGGCAAAGTCTTTTCCCTGGGGATGGGGAGTCCAGAACTAGAGGGCATAGGTTTAGGGTGAGAGGGGAAAGATATAAAAGAGACCTAAGGGGCAACTTTTTCACACAGAGGGTGGTATGGGTATGGAATGAACTGCCAGAGGAAGTGGTGGAGGCTGGTACAATTGCAACATTTAAGAGGCATTTGGATGGAAATATGAATAGGAAGGGTTTGGAGGGATATGGGCCGGGTGCTGGCAGGTGGAACTAGATTGGGTTGGATATCTGGTCGGCATGGACAGGTTGGACCGAAGGGTCTGTTTCCATGCTATACATCTCTATGACCCTATGACTCTAAGTTGTTATTTCTTCACTCTCTTAAGTTTTCTGGCCATTTTAAAAAAAAAGTTGATTATTCTACAAAAAGAATCCCAATCTATAAGGAACTGTAGTTTTGAGTAAATATATAATCTCCTGCCTGTGAATGACTCATTCTCCAAGGATTGATATTCATCATTCGAAACTGTTTAACAAGTTAGAATTCTTGTATTTTCTTTTTCATTTCCCCTTAACTGTGTCTGTCAATGTGCAAGTGGAAGTTATGATCAAAGAAAGTTAGTTAAATCATTGATATTAATTAAATACCTTGTTGTTTAGCTTTGCCAGCTAAAGTTTCAGTATTAATAATAATTTGTTCATTTCCATTTAAGTTTTGAACTTGGTGTCCAAGATCTGAAATTTCTAAGGTCTGGTTAGGAACAAATGGGCAACTTTGAGGGTCATTGAATATTTTAATTTCACTGTGTTGTGAATCCAGTGATAGTGAGGCTGGTTTGGTTTTGCCTTCTATCCTTGGTCACAACAAATATTCACTCCCTCCATCACCAACACAGCTGCAGTGTATACCATCTACAAGATGCTCTGCTGAAATTCACAAGGCTCCTTAAGTAACAACTTCCAAATCCACAACCGCTACTATCTAGAAAGATGAGGGTAGCAGATGCATGGGAACAACATCGCCTGCAAGTTCCCCTCCAAGCGACTCCCCATCCTGACTTGGAAATATATTGCCATTCCTTTGCTATCACTAGGTCAAAATTCCATAACTACCACACTCCGCCCTTTCACCCACCCACAACATTTTGGGTCTACCTACAGCACATGGACTGCTGCAGTTCAAGAAGGTAACTACATACCTCCTTCTCAAAGTCAATTGCAGATGGGTAATAAATGTTGGCCCAGCCAGTTAAGCCCAGGAATAAAAATATCCAAAAACAAAATTAAAGAGGCAGCTAAAGCACAATTCCATATGGTAAATTAAAAAGGGCTTTTAATTTTAATGCACCAAGTTTTTATAAAGATAGCTTTAGAAGACACTAATATATATTTAAGTCAGTGCCTATGGGAAGCTCTGTTTTGCATGCAAGCAGTATTTATTTTCAGTTATTTAAAGGCTCAACATTTTGAATTTGTACTGCTGGCATAGTGATAGGATGGCAGTAGGTCATGAGGTAGCAACTCTGATGCCCCTGCAACCTTGGTAAGCTGATTCCACAAGAACTGGATAGGGTAGGGAAACCAGGAGAATTCACTACATGTGTGAAGAATGGCAATATGGAAATATGAGGAAGCCCTTGATTGTTAATTTGTCCCTGTCTTTGTTTGGAGGGGATGGAGCTGTTGTACTGACAGGTAAAGAGAAAACTTTTGACCAAAGGGGTGAAAGGTTGTTGGAGGGTCAAAGGTTGTTGGGAGGTGGGCAGGGATATCAAGTTGAGGTGAAAAATTGCTTCAGCCATCTTTTTATTGAATAGCAAAATGGGCCCAAAGCCTTACTCCTGCTGCTAATTCATTTGTCATATAGTAATGTTTAGAACTGCCAGAGAGAGACAGATTAATTATTTTAGTTAGTAAAAACAGAAAATGTTAGACCTAAGATCCAGTAGCAATTTCAGAGAAAGAAGTAGAGTTTAATATCTCAGTCACAGATTCCTTAGACAGCCAATTTACATGTACTCCTCTACCCTTTCCAGCAGTAGATACCAGAAAGACAATAGAAAAAGTTTGAGTAGTACTGTCCAGACAGAAAGCAAGGAAAATAATTTTGTTATGTCTGTTAAAGAAGGAAAGTCCTATGTCAAGTTCAGGAACACTTCCAGTCCTTGACTATGTACATATTGTCTAGACGAAGGTGACAGAGAATACATATGCAGAATTACATGTGTTTCAGAACACATCAGCAAATAAGGAAGCTGTTGTCAGAACTCAGGAAGGTTGTCAACATGAATGTATTGGCACTTTGTCTATTTTGCAACGTGGCTCTTACAATGAATGCCGTCAATTTACTCTCATTAATGTTGCAACAATAGTCGAGCATATTGTTCAGGGATTCATTCACCTGAGTAAATAGTGCATGTGGATGCTTATGACATTAAGCTGAAGTGGCGGGGGGAAACATTTTGTTCTTGGCACAGAATATACATTTTGCAAATGAGAGCTTTGAGATGAATGATATTTCAATTTGAAAAAATGAAAGCTGTAGGAGGAACAGAAGGTCAAAATTACTCTTTGGTACTTAGTACTACCCACTAGATATTCTGCACAACGCAGTCTTAAGATTCAGACATGAAAATCTGAGAAGCGAGTGGGTGACACAGGTCATTGTCATTCTTCCATAATATGCTATGATGGCAGGCAATTATTCTTTGAGATTCCCAGAACTGTAGTTGAAGATGTAGTATGCATTTTTGTACAGAAAATCAGAGTAATGAATACTGAAGCAGGCATACACTACATAAAATGTGAGGAAGATGAAACACAAGAACAGAAATCAGTGACGGGTTGAATGATATCTGTGAAAGCTGAGGCAGGAGTGAGGGCAATGGTGAGAATATTGTTTTGTCCATCTTTATGTAGCATCTGTGTAGAGTTTGCATTGGCAATCAACTGAAAGAGGTGTGAACAAGAGCTTAATTTAATATCATGAGACTTTGCTCTCTAATGTAGACCTATGCCTATAGGAGAAAAGCATAGAACTTCCGCTCACCTCAAGGATATATCCTGACCTCAGTAAGCTTATCCTAAACTGGGAAACTTTCCATCCAGAAAACAAGTACCCAGGAGTAATTATCAACTGAGAAGGGAGATTTCCCATGAAGGAAGATTGGAGTCACAGAGGTGCCTGAAGAATAAAACAAAACATGTGGCAAAATGTGCCCTGATATTGCTGCACAGCTGTGCTCTGACAATGTTTGCACAAGTGCATTGAAGATTGAATTGCTAAGGTTTCCATCACAAATTTTTCATATTTCACTGAATAAGTTATAAAGGATGTTCATTAACCAAAGTCAAGCAACTCATTTTCAAGATGGTATCATTTCATTTGACTGATCATTGTTTTTCTTTAGCTGATCACGTCTGGCAAGATACTGTACAAAATTATAGAATGTGTTCTTCTAAAGGCTCAGCATTAGCATGAAGGTTTCAAGAGTGCTTTGGTGGATGTGCACAGAATGAATTTATAATATGAGCTTATAGTACTCTCTATGTATCTTTGAGATTCTAATCTACTTTCTACTGGTGAGACATCAAATATTGCTAAAGCATCAAATATTATCTATGTGTTGGAAATTGAGGTCTCCTTTAAAAATGTGGACACTTAGTATTCCATATTTTGTATTTCTTGTGCAGCATGAGATCTCATTTAACAGTGTTGCCGTCTATAAAAATAAACAAAAGAGTTATCAGGCACTACTCTATTCTATTGTGAGTATAATGTTTACAAAAATAAAGAAAAGTTTCGTTCTTAGAAAGAATGAAAACTGACCTTCGAATGGAGTTGGGCAAGGGGACAAGAGTCAACCAATGTCATGAGTCACTGGCCAATGGTCACTGGCCAGTGAAATGGTCATAATGATTCAGGTAAACTGATTGACACAGTGTAAGCTACCACAGCCTAGAAATAGGCTACATCAACTCAGAATGCTCTGGAACAGAAGACAAACTTCATCAGGTAGCCCTTGTAACCAGCAATTATCTTGACATGCATTAAATGTAATCAATTTACATTGATTGCACAAGGTAGCATCCGTTTACCATTATAAGCCACTTCTTCTCTAAATCTATACATTTTAGAGCACATTTCAATTTAGGTCGAGATTCAGGAATGTGGAAGCCAAAGCAGACAGCAATCTGTCAAGCCATTAGAATGTGTGAGCTCACCTGGGCTTCATGCCCCATCTAGAATTCCCACAGAAGCCAAAGAAAGGACTTATCTGTGCCTACATCCTTCCTGTCAACCCATAGTCAGGCCCACTGTTATAAAATAGCATGCAGATCACAATATCACCGTCATCAGTCATGACTGACAAGTTGAGTGAGAATGCCAATGCATGGCAGATGAAGTATAATGTGGATAAATGCAAAGTCATCCACTTTGGTATCTAAACATGAAGGCAATTTACTACCTGAATGATAATAGAGTGGGGAAGGGGGAGATGCAATGAGATCTAGATGCCCTTGTACAAAAGTAAACTTGCAGGTGCAACAGCTGATGAAGAATGCAAATGGTATGTTGATCTTTATCGTGAGAGGAGCAAGGATACCTTGCTGCCATTGTACAAAGTTTTGGTGAGACCACGTCTGGAGAGTTGTGTGCAGTTTTGGTCTTGACGCCTGAGGAAAGTGTTCTGGCTGTAGAAGGTGTGCAACAAAGATTTACCAGACTGGTTCCTGAGAAGGCAGGAGTGATCAGTTAAGAATACGTTCTCTGGCTTTTAGAAGAACACGGGAGGATCCATTACAAAAGCTTAAAAATTTTAACAGGGCAAGACAGGGTAAAAATAGGAAGGATGTTTCCAATGACCAAGGAGTCCAGAACCAGGGATCACAGTCTAAGGATGTGATGTAGGCCATTTAGGTCTGAGATGAGGAGAAATTTCTTCACCTAGAGAGTGGTGAGTCTGTGGAATTGTCTGCCACAGAAAGTGGTTGAGGCTAAAACATTAAATGGTTTCAAGAAGCAGTTAGATATAATTCTTAGTGCTAAAGGTAACAAAGGGTATGAGGAGAAAATGAAAGCAGGATACTGAGTTGGACGATCAGCAGTGATTATATTGAATGGAAGAGCAGGCTCAGAAACTGAATAGCCTACTCCTGTTCTTACTTTCTAAGTTTCAATATTTCTATATCATTCAATCCCTCAGTGGCAGGTGACCCTCTACTACCCAAAAGCTTCTAAGTAAAACTCATATGGGATATGTGCCACAATGGGGTTTGTGGTTTGATGCCCCAGCCCACCATTGTTTTATAGTAATGAAAAATTTCAGGCATATGTTGTTGCTGATGGTGGCCCATTGTACTTCATGAATGCCCAGTTTTCAGTTGTTGGGATAAATCCTTTCATTTTTTAGTTAAGTTGCATTTTTGGCAACTTTCGTGGAGGGTTTCTCTATGGAGGACTCACAGGTTATCTCACACTATCATCCAAACTTGACGCATTAATGAACTTACATGCCCATGTGGCAATTCTCTCATCAAATGCTTACCCAATTCTCCCACTCGCTGTAGCCGGATGTACCTGCCACTTATGGGACATCTCAGCATATATCAGCATCTCTGGCATTGGTGGCATATGTAAGAGATCGTTGTGCAGCCAGTCAAGCTTTGCCCTAAGTAGTTGCAGACTCTGATGTGGCAGACAAGGGGGAAATTGGTACCCTGCTTTGTGGTCAGGGACCTGAAGGTTCTGTTGGAAGGGGTGCTACAGAGGAAGATCATCCTCTTTCCATAGAACTGTCAGAGGAGGCCACAACATCAGACCTTACCATTTTGATCTGAGAGTGCTCAGGTCTCAGACCAGCTCAGTGCCGTCTCAGCCACTTGGAGAAATAACCAGCAGGGCTGACTTTCCCTGCTCTGCCAAAAAAAAACGCCGCTATTTTGGGCGGCATGGTGGCACTGTGGTTAGCACTGCTGCCTCACAGCGCCAGAGACCCGGGTTCAATTCCCGCCTCAGGCGACTGACTGTGTGGAGTTTGCACGTTCTCCCCGTGTCTGCGTGGGTTTCCTCCAGGTGCTCCAGTTTCCTCCCACAAGTCACAAAGATGTGCAGGTCAGGTGAATTGGCCATGCTAAATTGCCCGTAGCGTTAGGTAAGGGGTAAATGTAGGGGTATGGGTGGGTTGTGCTTCGGCGGATCGGTGTGGACTTGTTGGGCCAAAGGGCCTGTTTCCACACTGTAAGTAATCTAATCTAATCTTCACTCTGATATCTCAAACTCACTCTACTATGCCCACCTCCTACTGAGACTCACACTCCATCACTCTCAATATTGCCTGCAATATCTTCTCTTTTATGGTCTCACCCACCCCAACCTCCCATAGCACTAACCCTACATGGCCTCTGTATCTCCTACTCATTTGGGGCACCTTACCACTTTTCCCTCACCAGCACCAGCAATAACAGCCAATTTCATCTCACTTAATCCCTCCTTTTCTCTTAGTCCAGGAGAATACAGCTCATGATCAGACAGAAAGAGCCAAAACAGGTGGAGGGGTCCTGAAATTCAGCTCCACAGTTACTACGAGGAGAGGAATCCACCCCAAGCAGCTGACTGGCCATACCCCACCCTGGATTGATGTCAGAGGCTATCCTTGACTTATTGTGTAGCGACCCCTTAACTGTTTCCCTTGGCTCCAGTGAGGAGTGCTCCTTTTAGAGTTGAGACGTGACTGTTTGCTTGCAGCATATGCAGGGTGTTGCTGAATATGTGGCTGGTTCATGATACAGGTGTAAAATTGGCATAGCGTGGTGCCAGCCAGCAGCATTCCAGCCCCTTGACCTATAACTGATGACTGCAGACAAGCTGAAACAAACAGCGAACAGGCTGGAGAACTTCAGAAGGGTCTGACAGCATCTATGGAGAAAGACACAGAGTTCACCTTTCCAGTTCGATTTGACTCTTCTGCACATGACAAGCTGCCTGGCTTTCCATTCTGCTTTAAACTGCAGAGCAAGTACTGTGAGCCTTTAAAAAGTGTGGCTGAGGTGGGGGAGGCCTAACAATAAAATGTAAAGCAAGGCAGAGGTGTTGTGAGTATCCAAGTACGTACAAAAGTGAGTGAGCACTAAGAGAGCAAGCGAACAGCCCTTGGTTCAGTTGGTGAGCTGAGACTGGTGTCCTTGCAGCATTCCAAAGTCCACCTGGAAGTGGGTCATAGATATGCCACAATGATGCGGAGGGGCTGGCACATATTGGATGCCAATATCTGTGGATATGGAGTGTGTGTGGTCTCTGCCCTTGGAGCATACCCATGGGGGCATCTAAGAAGCAAGGAGTGAGCTGGAGTCACCACTTATCTATCCTGACTTCTATTTCAAAAGTCTCAGTCTAGTTTCTTTCTGGCAGGCGGTAGCATAGGGAAATGCATATTAATGAGGTGAGATTAAGTAAACATGGAGGTGAAATGAGTAAAATTCCATATTAATATACCTCTCATTGCTCACTCGTGAGAAACCTGCCTCAAAATTCAGGACTTTGTTGAGATCGAAAAGTTGCATTTTTCTACATTGAGGAAGGCCTTCTTTAATATTTCACAATTCTCCCCAATTTCATGCCATAGTCGAAATTGTTTAGAGCCTGGGAAGATTTCATTTCTTAGGTATTTTCTGAGCCTTTCCCATTTGGCACAGTTGCTGTGCCACACAATGAGATAAAGGATGTGTTCAGCATTAATATGGATTTCAGTTTCATAAGGACTATGTAGCAGTCATTGTCCTGGACACATGCACCTGCAAAAGGTGGCTTAGTGAGGATGATGCCAACTTAGATAGTTCTCCCATCACCTGTCACGGGCACAGTCTACAAATATGTCACACAGTACTTAGCTTGCTCTGTCATTAATGGTCCTATCAAACCTCTCCTGACAGTCCTCCACCTGAAGTAATTCTATACATGTACTACCCTCAATGCTTTTTCAAGTGATCTTCAGGTGATCAGTGGTTACATTGAAGAAAACTTGGACATTGGCTGGAAGATATGAGTCAGCGAATATGACCACATTTGGCCATTGCTTGTTTAATCTGTGAAACTGTTCTCCTAATTTTGACACAAACCCAAAAACATAACTGTGAAATAAGTTACAAGATCAAGTGGACAGAGTGTGACATTTCTTTTCTAGTGGCTAGTTCAATATCAGATATTCTATCAGGGTTTGTTCTTAATCATCTTTTCTCTAATTGTTTGATATAGCTCAGAGGGCAGTTAGAGTGAATGAGGAATCATACTGTGTACAGACTGGTAAGAATGGAAAGATTAGTGAACCAAATGTTTTGTTTACAAATATCTAGTACTTTTATGATCAATTTAGTTATTTGTTATGTTCCAGATCTATTAATAAATTTCAATTCCACCAACTGCTTTGATGGGGTCTGAATTCATGCTTTTGGAATAATACTCTAGGTTTCTGAAGTAGTGGTCCTGTAACTTTAGTATAATGCTACTGTCTCCACAGAGAATTTTGTCAAGCAAATATTTAGAAGATCAAAGTCATTGTCTTTGATTCCCATGACCAACTTATTTTCCTGCCAATCAATTCCTTTCCTCTCCCTGCCTACTGCCTGAAGCTGAACCAAGCTGTATCCACACTTCACATCTCAATGTTTTTCCAAGTGGAAACTTTTAGCTCTGTATTTATCTTTTTAATTTTAGGTGAGGCATCTAAACTCCAATTAAGAAGAAACTCACTTGGACAAGCACCAAATAGCAACAGGGAATTAGATATCTCCCACTTTGAACTATCAAACATCAATTTCAACACATGTTTCAATTTGTAAGGATAGGGCAACTATTCAACAACAGCTTCCAAATAGATAACCACAATTGCCTAGAAGAACAAACACAACAGATTAACAACAGCTTCGGCACTTAGAAGGGACTTTCCACGTCACTCAGAAACATCTAGCCATCCCTTCATAGTTGCTGATTTATAATCCTGAAACTCTGTCACCCAATAATACCATGTGGACTGCAACTGCTTCAGGCACTGGCTCATCACCAGCTTTTCAAAGGCAATTACAGTAAACGTTATCGAGCCCACATTCCATGCACATGAAAATATGTCTAAAGTACAAATTCTACTTTCTATTTTTAAGTCAAGGATATCAAGTTGCACTAAACTTATATCATGTAATAATCAAAATTCTAGAAATGTAGCTTTTTACAAAATAAGTACTTGTAAACAAAGAATGATGAACAATGAAATATTATTTGGATTTTTAAACTCAGAAACATGCAAGAAGAAATTTCCCTTTTTATTTAAAGTGTTATAGCATGCTTTTAACATATAGTTCAAAACAGTGACTTCTGACTGGATAGGGTGCTCAAATAGGAAATAATATTCACATTACTAATGATAAATAATGTCATGAAAATAAGATAAATGTTTGAACACTGACTAAACACTTCCATCAGAAATCATTATCACTTTTTCCAATGAGCAACAAATCTAATTTTAAAAGTTTGTTTAAAAATTGAAATATTCACTTCGTAATTATTGTCCACCTGCAGAAAGTTCTTAATTTATCAGGCAGAATTCAGAGATGGCTCGTCACCTGTACATATCAATTATTTATATGATTAGAGCAAACATTAATTGTAAACCTTCATCAACAAATACTTAAGCAGTGGGGATCTGGGCTTTGCAATTTATAACCTGATAAATTACATTTTTCTCAGGAGCACAGCAGGATAAATACAGAAAAGATCCAGGTGCATCTGCACAATTGTGGAAATGTGATAAAGAACCAGCAATTACTTTCTTTCCAAAATAGATCCATGACAGTCGCTTGGTTGTAATTTTGAAGCTTGATTGATCCCTGATAAAATGACAATTGATGATTATAGATCAAAACAAACACTTATTGTAGCATATTTTTGTTCAGGTTGTCTGCAAGGAAATCTAAAGCTGCATTTGTTGTATTGGCCTGACGGGCCAATTCTGTTCAGTTTGAATAATCTGAATCAAGGGTAATGTTTGAAACTGTTTCTTTGTACCAAAGGACAGTGGAAATCTGGAACATTCTCAAAAGGCTGCTGAGATTAATTGAAAAATTCTTAACTGCAGCTGATAGTAAAGGAATTTAAAGGATATTGTACAAGGGAGTAAATGGAGTGAAGATAGACATCATGCACGGTCAAATTAAATGACAGAACATGTTCAAAGGGCCGAATGTGTTCCTGGGAACACATCACAATAATTGTGTAAAAGAAATAAATTTTCAACTCAAGACTTTAGTTGAGAATGAAACGAAATCTGAAACAATTGTGTTTTGGCAACTAAGCATGATTTATTGTATTGTTTTATCAATGCAAAGGGAGAGTAGTTTTTAGGTGTCATGGTCAACACAACATGGAATTTTCAAATATAAAAGCTATTCTCACTTGCCCTTGACCAAAATGCTGTTCTTATAGATGTAATTTTTTTCTTTTTATAAAACACCTTTCATATGACTTCAGGTCATCATAAAGAGCTAGACATTGTTGAACTATAGGGAACAAACAGAAAGCAAAGAAAGGAAATTAGAACCATGGGCATATAAAAAAAATACTTTGCAGTTTACAACCCTCTGTCACTAAAGTATGAATTGGTTCAAAGCTGGAGTTTTATTTTTTGGAGGAGGCAATGGCCTAGTGATATTATCACTAGACTATTAACTCAGAAACCCATATGATGTCCTGAGGCCCAGGTTCAGAATCCTGCTATGGCAGATGGAGCAATTTGAATTCAATAAAACAAAATCTGAGATGAGGAGTCTGATGACCATGAATTCATTGTTGATTGTCAGAAAATGCTATCTGGTTCACTAATGTAATTTAGGGAAGGAAATCTGCCATCTTTATCCAGTCTGGACTGCATGTGACTCCAGATCCATAGCAATGTGGTTGATTCTCAACTGCACTCTGGGCAATAAGTACTGACATTCACATTCTGTGAATGAATTTTTTAAAAAGTGAAATAATCCATGCACCTGATCTGCAAATCATTTTTTGAAATTAAGCCACTTCAATTAAAATCTCTCTCATTTCCTGCTGAACAAAATTAATATTAGTTACACCCAGTGACTCTATGTTACTGTGCAGTTGAAGCCTGATAAGTGCATTTGCCAAGAAATGCTATGCTTGGATCAGAATTATGCTTGAATCAGGAATTCTATAGGCCAATTTGTTATATCTGTTCTTCACCCCATTTAATCACTGCTATTTCAACTAAGTCTAAATTATAACAGCTAATTGATGCAACAATAAATCTTTTAGTCTACAAGGGGTGCCTGATGTACCAGACTGACAATGACAAATATGCTGAGCATTGAAAATATGAATAACTTGGGATCACTTTATATTTGGATCTGAATTATGTTTAAAGGCTTGACTTGGCACAGGAAGACTTAATGATGGGACACAGCTAGCAATAAATTAGCATTAAGTGCATTAACATAAAATTGCATTTTAAATTTTAAATATAAAAGAATTGATAAAAGTATTTTAGGAAGCAGAATTAATTATTTGGCAACGATTGATTGTAATATAGTAATTCATGGCAGTACTAGCTTCATGAGTACATTTTCCAGAACACTGCAATGTGAGTACACCACAGCCAAACAAATGTGGGTGCAAATTTCAAATTAATAGGCTAAGGAAAAAAAATTCCTTCCAATTTGACCATCTTTTGACAGTAACTATTTTCCCCACTGTCCAGCTATCCCCTCAGTACAAAGAAAACGGGCAGGAGTAATGGGTCAGGCCAGTAACCTGAATAAATACTTATAGTGCTGTTCCCATATTAGAGTACATCACAAGCTATCTTAAACTTAAAAATCAGACAACTCCAGGTTACAGTCCATTAGATTTATTTGAAAGTACTAACTTTCAGAGCGCTGCTCCTTCATCAGGTAACTAGTGACCAGTTACCTGATGAAGAAGCAGTACTTCCAAGTAAATCTGTGGGACTACATATGGTGTTGCGTGATTTTTTTCACTTTGTCCAACCCAGTCCAACACCAGCAACTCCACATCATACTTTAAACTGAGCAGGAAAGATTGAACCTGTTGTAAGAGGGGAAAGAAAGAGACAAGGTTTCGCTACAAATGGGAGACGAAGATTGTTATAAATTCACAGAATACAATGTTGCCTCCAGTCCGCCTTTTATTGAACTGGCTGTCGAGTGGGTGCCTACAGTGAGTTTACCTCATGATAGAGATCACATGACTCTGGAAGTCAGAATGTACATTAGTACAGTATTGCACTTCCATCCAAAACAGAGATTATAGCTAATACAATGATTTCCATTGACTGCTCTTCATGGATATTGATACTTATGTAAAATGCTTCAAGTTGCTCCCTTCTTGACATTTAGGATCAAAAATGGGAAGATCAGTTGCTGGGCAATGCACAACAACAGTAATCATTGTGCCAAACTTTCATCTATCTTTCTACTACACTTCAGCTCTTAATTTGCAATAAATTCACATTCCTCTCTCTCCTTGTGACCTTCTAACACCATTACACATCATTTGTCTTGCACTTGTTACCGAAAGAGTTGGAGCATTCATTTCCTTCTTGCTAGCTAACCTATACCAAGCTGATTCACACTACAACTCATGGACTCAAGTCAATATTTAATTAGTATTATTTATTTTGTGAAAATTCATTCAGTTTTTCCTCTTTATCCTTCTCACTCAAAACCATTTCTGTTTAGTTACCTTCACTCTATACTTTTAGTTATCAGTTCACAGGTTAGTTTCTCCCCTGTATTATACCATATAGCAACTTACTATTTCTCACAAACCTATCCATGCAAGTTAAGCAATAGCATTTAATAAATTTGGTCTTTTAAACGTTAAAATCCACCAGTTGTTCCAACAGTTAATCCCAACTAAGGCACATCTATATGTGATGATTTAATTATTCATTTTTCTTACAACATTTGTGACTGTGATAATGATAAAAAATATTCCTCCTCAACTTTCTTGATCTGTCTACAGAATTTGTATTGCTCGACCACATCCTCCATCCCCAATGTATCATCACAGCCAACAATCTGAGTGGGATTGTCTTCACCTGGTTCCATTTGTAGTCATTCGGTTGAAGCCAGAAACTCAACTGCATTGTTTTCCTTTCCAAATCCTGCACCATTCACTCTGGTGACCTCCACAAAGTATAAAGCAATCACACTCACTCCCACACTCCCCTGCTGCCCATCTTGGAATATAATCCAAGTATTTGATATCAGGTTCTAGATATGTGCTGACAACACCCAAGCTGACCCCTACCTCTCTCAGTTTCTCCATTGTTGCCAACTTATCAGATAGCTTGTCTGACATTCAGTCCAGGTTAGTACAAATTTTCTCCAACTGAAAATTACAAAATGTGGAGCTGTTATCTTTCCTCTCAACTGCTTTCTTGAAGGTGTGTCAATGCACCAAATATACCATTGTGCATCGCAGTGAACCACCTCAGTAGGTCACCCACGCAATGTCCTCAGCAAAGTATTACGCATCCCTATCTTCTAGTGAGTTAGCACCTGCACTTCCTTTTGTCCTCTGTTCTAGCTGCAGGTTGCCCTTGTCTCATCATGTGTTGATCCGTCTATGTATCTAATGTATGCACAATGCCAATGACAGCTGCTAGTTTGAGAATGAAGGTGATGTGTGTTATTGTTGAGTATTGTGTGTACGCAAGCTATGAGTTGTGTATGTGTGGCTGCCATTAATTCTAAATGTTTGAGGGTGAGGTGAAGCTATGAATGAGAATTATGAGCCATGATTGATTGGGATCATAGGATGTTGAGTGGTGGGGTATGGTATACAAGGTGTTAGAAAGGATTCTGAAGCTTAGAATTTATGACCATCTGGAAGAGCATGGCTTGATTAAATGCAGTCAACACAGCTTTGTGAGGGGCAGGTCATGCCTCGCAAACCTTATCGAGTTCTTTGAGGATGTGACTAGAAATGTTGATGAGGGTCGAGCTGCGGATGTGGTGTATATGGACTTCAGCAAGGCATTTGATAAGGTTCCCCATGGTAGGCTCATTCAGAAGGTCAGGAGGAATGGGATACAGGGGAACTTAGCTGTCTGGATACAGAATTGGCTGGCCAACAGAAGACAGCAAGTGGTAGTAGAAGGAAAATATTCTGCCTAGAAGTC
>NC_057735.1:26827746-26975036 GCF_004010195.1 Chiloscyllium plagiosum
GGATAAATGCGAGGTGATGCATTTTGGAAGGTCGAATTTGAAAGCTGAGTACAGGATTAAGGATAGGATTTTTGGCAGTGTGGAGGAACAGAGGGATCTTGGTATGCAGGTACATAGTTCCCTTAAAATGGCCACCTAAGTGGGCAGGGTTGTTAAGAAAGCATATGGTGTTTTGGCTTTCATTAACAGGGGGAATGAGTTTAAGAATCTTGAGATCTTGTTGCAGCTCTATAAAACTTTGGTTAGGCTGCACTTGGAATACTGCGTCCAGTTCTGGTCGCCCTATTATAGGAAAGATGTGGATGCTTTGGAGAGGGTTCAGAGGAGGTTTACCAAGAAGCTGCCTGGACTGGAGGGCTTATCTTATGAAGAGAGGTTGACTGAGTTTGGACTTTTTTCATTGGAGAAAAGGAGGAGAAGAGGGGACCTAATTAGGTATACAAGATAATGAGAGGCATAGCCAGAGACTATTTCCCAGGGCAGAAATGACTAACACGAGGAGTCATAGTTTTAAGCTGGTTGGAGGAAAGTATAGAGGGGATGTCAGAGGTGGGTTCTTTACACAGAGAGTTGCGAGAGCATGGAATGCGTTGCCAGCAGCAGTTGTGGAAGCAAGGTCATTGGAGACATTTAAGAGACTGCTGGACATGCATATGGTCACAGAAATTTGAGGTGCACACATGAGGATCAGTGGTCGGCACAACATCGTGGGCTGAAGGGCCTGTTCTGTGCTGTACTGTTCTATGTTCTATGTTCTAATAATGTCTGAGGCTGGTGATACAGTTGAAGTGTATGTTATTTGAAGACACATTCACTGATCTCGACCACTTGTGGGAGCCATAGAATTCTTTTCAGCACTGCATTCATGTTTCTAGGGCTAGATTTCAAACATTGATCACCAAGTCTACCTGGTCACGTGCCTTTTTAACAATTGGCTGGGGAAACTGGTTTCTGGCTAATGATGCCTCGCATCCAATCCACTTCTTGCATGAAAGCATTGGAAATTCCTAGAGTAAATTTACCAACTCCCAATTACCGTGACTCTACTTCATCCCATCTTGTTTCCTGTAAAGGCTTCATTTCATTCTCCCAGTTTCTCCATCTCTACTCGTATTCCAATAATGGTACCTTCTACAAAGAATCTTCCAACACATGCTCCATTTTCCTCAACAGAAGAATCCTACATCCCAAACCCAAACTACAGTTGACACAGCCCTCTGCCATCTCCAACTCACTTCCCACACTTCTGCCTTTACCCCTTTAGATATCCCTTGTCCTCATTTTACACTCACCAGTCTTCGCATTCAAAGGAACATCTAGTATGATGACACCACCAAACTTTGCACCCCCTCCCCAGCCCTTTGTCAGCATTCTATAGGGACTGTTCCCTCCATAATACTCTAATCCACTTCTTTCTCAGTCCTAACACATCACCGTTACCCTCCTCTTGTCCTCCAAATGACACCTTGCCATGTAGTCACAGAGACTGGAACGCTTGCCTTTTTACTTTTTCCCACGACAATGTCCAGGGCCCAAAATACACCTTCCAGATGAAGAAGTATTTTGCTTGCACTTCTTTCATTCCAGTCTATGTATTCCCTGCTCACAGTGTGGTCTCCTCTACTTTGGCAAGACTAACTGCAGACAGGTTAACCGCTTTGCTGAAAACTTCCACTCTATCTGTAAAAATGGCCCTGGCCTTCTGCTTAACTGCCATTTCAAAATACCACACTGCTCACAAACTAATATTTCCATCTTAGGCCTATTGCAATGTTCCAGTTGAACCCTAACACAAACTGGGGCAGCAGCCCTCATTTTCCACTTAGGCAATATACAGATTCAATTGAGTTCAACAATTTCAGGACATGGGTATCCTCCATTTTGACTATATACCTACCTGCAGCATTGTGCCTGTCCACTGAGGTATCTTGATGACGTGGGTTTGAACCCAGCAAAGCTGATCATAAATTGATTTATCAGCACCTATTCTTAACAGTTATTTTGCATCCAGATCGTTCACTTCTCTACTACCATTAGCATGCCCTTTGACTACTGCTTTTGACAACCTCATCATCAGTTCCACTCGCTCATCCACCTTTGTGAACAACATGAAAACCATGATTTTCCAGCCCCATTCATTCTGAAGAACAGTCTTGAAACAGTAAATCTCTTTCTCTACAAATGCTGCCAGACCTGCTGATTTTCTCCAACACTTTCAGTTCTTGTTACAGATTGTACTCAATTAATTTAGGGAATTTGGGAGAATGAAGTTATAAGACTTGAATATGCATCAATAATTGTGGGGAAGTCATAAAGAAATTATTTGTAAAGATAATTTATGGCAACACCTCATAGTTTGAAGAACAATATGATTTGCTCCAAATCAAATTCAAATCCACATAAGGAGACCCATTTAATTTATATTACAGAATTGAATTCAGGTTTATAAAGCTTTGAAACTTGTCCCAAAGTGATTTCTTAATTCAATTTGCATTTGCTAACTCGTCTTTAAGTTAAAATCAACTTGGGCATTCCATCAAATACAAGAGAAACATTTTGCCTTTCCAAGTGTTAAAAGAAATGCTGTTAGCACATTTTAAATGGAGAAAACCGTTACTGAGGAGTGCTATGCCTCCCACCAGATAAAATTCAGGGAAAATGAAAAAAGATCGTTCCACTGAAGTCAAGTGCGCACAGTTAATCGCACACTCCAGCTGCTGAAACCACAGGATCCCAGATGGTTAATGATTTCTTATTTACTCCTAAATTGTAGTCCTTACTTAACTGTAGAGTTTGACATTTCACACTATTACATTATATGTATTCATTTCACCACAACATACTTCATAGGTTGTTTTATTTTAATGATGCAACACACCACTTCAGAGTCAAGATTACTTACTGGAAAGTAAATCCATTTTCCCAAATGTCTATAAACTTTAAATATTAGTTCTCAGTGTTAACCCTTTCAGACCCTATACACTTGCCATTGAATAATCACTCGCCATTGGTGAGGAGGGTCATTTAGGGATCATATTTCAACCTCTCCCTCACATACAACATCAAATTTATTCATCCATTTCTCTAACTCGGTGTAATAAGACACTGTAGTGCAACAAGTCTGTGGTCAAGTCAGCAACATATGTTGGGAAGGTGTGGTGTAGCAGCAACACCAGAGGACTCGTAATTCAAACTCACAGATTAATATTCCTGGGACATGAGTTTGATTCCACCGTGATGGCAAACTTTGAATTTAAATAAACAAAATCAATAAAGCAAACTTATCTCGAGATAATCATTGTCAATTGTTTTAAAGACTCATTTAGTTCACTAACATCCTTTATCGAAGGATATTTCCTTCTCTGCTCTTGCCAACAGGTGACTGGAGACCCCCAGCAATGTGATTGACACTGAACTGCCCAGTAAGCCACTCTGTTCCAAGGCAACTAGGGATGAGCCAGCAATGCCAACACCCCGGCAAACAAATAAAAATAATAAGTAAAAATGGAAGAAAAACAAATTTAAGTTTAACTCCAAAGACCTATGTATGCCGCAAAATTCCATTCCCACACAGTCAAGGTTGCAGTTAAAAATACTGTTAAACACCAAAAAAAAGTCTCTGTTTAAAATGAATGATAATTCTGTTTTAAATATAACTTTGAAATAGTTACTGAAGTTTTCGTTATTTTGGAGAGTTATATTTTGTTCATTTGTGTAGAGAGAAAGTTGAAGAATCCAATCAATGCTAACATGATGCCAATCCATACTCTAATGTTTATAAAATGATGACAATAGTGTATTCATAATAAAACATCCAAAGCACTTTATATGTTTTCATGGGATTTATATTTTTATGGTAAGCCAAGGAAGGAGACGTTAGGACAGATAACCACAGAAGTAAGTTTTCAAAAAAGCATCTCAAAATGTAAAGGGAAAGACAGTAACCTTTCGGAAAGAAATTCCAGAGTTAGGTCCTAAACAGTTGAATGTATGAAAGGAGAAATTGTTGCGCAAGGACGTCATTGAGATAATGAGGAACAAGACAATGCTGAGATTTGAGAATTTCAAAACTGATACATTTCTGGGTGGGAGGCAATTAGAAGCATCAGAAGTGATTGGGTGACTTGGTGGTGATGCAGATAGTTGAGTTTAGATCATCTTAATTTTCATGATAGGAGATGAGGAATTGGACCAGGCTGTATTTGAATGCTTAAACCTGTAGATAATATAAAAATTCGGGAGAAAGTGGGCTAAAGTAAATTCACAGGCAGATGAAATTACTGAATGGAAAGTAACTGTTCTTAGTACTGAGGAAGGTATGGGATCAGGAGGTTCAGTTCAAGATCAAAACTGATTGTTCACATTCTACATTTTAGTCATCGAGAGAAGGATAACCTTAACAGAAGAAAAGAACAGCCCAATCATTGATGGATGAGAAAAAAATTGTTGCAGATGTAAATTTGTATTATTACAACCTTCCAGCTAATCTTCAACTTAATGTTTTTAATACAAATTGTCACAACTGACATTGCACAGAGGGAGAAAAAAACTTAATTGGTTATGTATCTCTTTCTGAGAAGTAATTCTGTACTTTTTTTTCCTTTAGATGAAGATTGGAATAAACATACATGTCCTCAGATCAATCATGATCGTATCAAATGGCAGAGCATGCTCAAAGGGCCAAATGGACTACTCCTGTCTTTTATTTCTCAATGCTCTTGAGACCTCTCCAGATAATTGCTTTTTTTTTGGAAATTGTAATTAATTGTCAAAATTGTTGTTGGTTTCAAATATCCGTTTTATTCATTAGCTTCTTTCATGCCAATTCCCAAAATTCTTTTCAACAAATGCCCTGAGCAGACTGTAATCAGGCTTCCCTTAGTATGTCATTGCACACCATATCTAATAGATTGCTATATCCCCGCTGCCACAAATCACCTTGTGTCAGTAATTAAGAAGATCAAATTCAACATACCACCTTCAATTACCCAGCACAAGCCAATATATTCCAACAACTTTGTTGTCATTTGCTTTTTCAGTTTCCTTCATACTTGTCTTAATACTACACTCAGCAGACGTGATCTCGAAAAAGCTGATAATAACACAATCAAATTCAGAGCTTGACAATGCAGTTCAAACTTAGCAGTTCCAATGTCAAAAATAACAAGGAGGTACATTAAATAGTGCTTTAGCCTCTATCTCTAAGGATTAGATTCCATTAAATCCAGCAATGCTGCTAGCTGCTTCCGCCGACAGCAGAACAGTACTGCTGTGTAAAAATGACCTACAGGTCTGTATCATTTTAATAACTTTGAAGTGAAATAAGACTAAAAAAAACCTTGAAAATTAAGTAGTAGCCTGTCTCATACTTGACAAAGCAAGTCATGAAATTCTGAATATATATTAATAGAATGCATTTCTGCTGGTTTGGAATAAAACCATAGAGATTCTTCCTGTAATGGGTCTTCAGCAAGTTCAGTGGATGTCATTCAAGTGTAAAATGTGTCAAGTCTCCCATTCAGTTTGTGTTAATGTGAAGAAAATGCAATCAAAACAGCTTTCTACATCCATGTAGCCTCTGATATTGTTTCAACCTTACCCACTCCCCACTAAAAAGGAAATACCTTGCTCTCAAATGTCCAAGAATGAAAACAATTAAAATCCAGTCTGATTTGAAATGTACAGTTTCCAAATCCCATAAGAATAATTATGGAAATCAGTGTTTTTTTCCTTTATGCATCCTTCTCTGTAGTTGCATTCCATGATGCCCTCCATTACCCCTTGCACTTACATATCTTTCTTCAATTGCAGTAATAATTTTTCATAATTTTCCACTCTGTGAAGAGTTCCAGTTGAAACTTGGTAATCTACATACTTGTCAGATTCAGGTAATTTGGAAAGGACACCAGGACAATGATACTAATGGATTGGTTGCTGAGAGGCAAATCTTTCATAACTGGCCAGTGGCATATTGTTGACAGACTGGACATTAATGTTATTTACTACAAAAGCATCTTGCCTTTATTCGGAACTGAATTGTTCAGTAGAATTTCAAATGATCTTCCTTGTATTGAAATCAGTTTTGTACTACTATTTATTTCACTTACCTATGGTCAGAGGTAGAAATACTTAGGTTCTAGAATAAAACTAAAAGTATATATGATTCTGTAAACTGGATAAATGTTTAACAAATACAGACACCCCTTGAATTTGGTTAGTGGTGTATACAAAAGATCCAGATACAAGCAAGCTAGTCACATACTTGCAAATTCATGAAGCAAGATTAGAAACATTTGGAATCAGATGAGAAAAGCACATTTATCCCACCAAAGCTTATCACTTTGGCAAATTACCTCTCCCACCAGGCCATTTATCTCATTGAATTTTCTACAGCCCAAATGTGTTGCCTTTATTTCCTCATTTGGTAGCTTAATCCAAAATGTAATCACTTTGAGTAATCTTTCCATGATTGTAGTAAAATTATTTTTCACTGATTTCCATTTAAGTCCTCTGGTCCCACTTTGAAGTGGTAATCTGGCTTGACCTCATTTATCTTTACAGTGAGATTTCTGGTGTCTGTTCCATATGTTTAAATCAGTCATCCACACTGCAACTGAGAAGCGAGTCAATTTCCTTCGACTTGAATGGTTAAGTGTTTAAAGTGGCCCCAAAGACAGACTGAGCTGTCATAAAGGATTGCCTTTGTTTTTCATTCCTCTGAAATAAGACCCTACTGAGACAACTGAATATGTGCTTTTCTTGCCCTGCATCTTGTATTCATTAAAAGTAAATGCAGACAAGGGAAGGCGATTACAAACTGCTGTCATTAGGCATTCAGTCCCATAGATAAGTTTATAATAGGCTACTTTAACAACAGTTTGTATCTGCAGAAGACCATGCTGCTCTGGTAATTGAACAATTATGGAACAAGTGAGAAGTTAAGAACAGCGCCTTTTGAAGACAACTCTGTTGAAGCAGTAATGAAGAAGGTACAACATCTATGTGTCTGAAATAAATCTATATTAAACCACATTTGATCTGGCAGGCATAGCAGGAGCCAGTAGTGGTGAATTGTGTCTAGAAGTGACAGAGAATGTTAAAGGAAATTATTAATCTAAAGAAAAGTACAAAGCTTTACAGCTGCACTTGTGGATCATATATAGGAATGCAGTTGTATAAAATCTCCTAGGCATTTAATTTTGAAAATATAGAGCCGCGGAGAAGGAAATCATTGACATTACAAATACCTCAGCTACAGAGTAATATGCATGAAACAATTAATCATATACAATTATTATTTTAGCCTGCAATGATGCTGAGTGACAGGCTGTAGGAATTCAAACAAAATGTTCCTCATTCTCGACATGGAAACCTTTATAAAGCCAAACATACAAGCAGGCAGGTGGTGGACAGGCACTGCCACAACATGCAGTGATCAGGAGGCCTAAGCATCTTCCAGACTTTTTTTTAACATGTGTTTTTCACTATAGCTAATCCACCAAGTCTGTGCAGCCCTCATCACTATGGGCAATTTTTAGGATGGCCAATTCACCTAACCTGCACATCTTTAGACGATGGGAGGAAACCTGAGCACCTGAAGGAAACCCATGCAGCCATGGGGAAACAATGTAAACTCCACGCAGTCACCCAAAACTGAAATCAAACCTGGGTCCCTGGCACAGTGAGGTAGCAGTGCGAATCACTGAGCTGTTGTGCCACCCCCTTTCTCTGTTTCTATCACATAGGGCTCATTGGAATCCAGGCCAATGTTTCAAGCCAATGACTTTTCATCACACTAGAGAAAATTTAAGATGTAGCACAAAGTTTCAGCAAACAAGGAAATAGGAAAAGGACCGAAGTGAGGAAAGGAAAAAAGGGAAATCAGCTGATAAGATGGAAGACTGAAGAGATAAAATGACAAGATAGGTGATGGTGCAAGGTGATAGGAATTGGTATTGAGACAAGTCAATAAAAGATTAGTCTAGAGGAGTCATTATCAACCTCTGCCAGCCAAAAACAATGCAAAAGTTAATGCAAGAGAAACAAGCAAAAAGTACAGGAGGGCAAAGAGTTATGACCTGAAATTGCTGATTTCCATACTGAGTACAGCACTTAATCAGAAGATGATAGGCTGTGCCTCAAGATTCCTAAACTTCCATAGCACAGTTAGGTGCCCTAAAAGAGAAAGTTGAGAGGGAGTGGGATGAAGAATTAAACTGATGGAAGACTGGAAACTTGGAGTCACATTCAAGGACTGAACAAATCTGTCCGACAACGTAATCACTAATTCTTCATTCGTCTCTCCAGTGTAGAGGAAGCCACAGCACAAGTAGTGAATATAATAAACAAAAATTATTCGTAAATCATTGTCTCTCCTCAAGAGTTAGGGGAAAAGATATAAAATGAACAGGTGTTGTGTCTCCTGTATTTGGAGAAAAGGTTCCTTCAGAAAGGGAGAAATTGTTTGAGGTAACTGAGGAATGGACCGGTGTGGGGATGATATGTTTCAGGGAGGCATCATACATGGAGGAGACAGAAACAGCAGAGGATTATCGATTGAAGATGGAAGCTGGTACTGTGAAAGATGAGGGGAATTCTAGAATAGTTCTGCAAAGGAAGAGCCTGAAAAGATAATTGCAAGAAATGAAGTGAAAACAGTCCTGAGTCTCAGCCAAGGTAATAGGAAGGAATATAGAAATGGCTGGTGTGGAAGATTACATTGTCAGAAGAGTTGCGATGGAGATGAAGCAACTGAAAAACCGGAATATGTTCTTTGCAGGAAGTAGGACAAAAAGAAATGTAGTTAAGGTAGCTGTTAGAGCCAGTGAGCTTGTATTGAATATTCATTTAATATTCATTACTGTGGACTGACTTAGAAGAACTCAAGGAAAGGAAGGGTCAGAAATGGCTGGTATGAATGGAAGGAGGGTAAAATTAGGAAAAGTATAAAGGAGATCATTAAAAAAGGGAACTGTTTAAGTGACTTAAGATAACAAATAAGCCAAGTAGATGGTGAAAAGACTGGACAAAGTGAGACAAACTATGATTTAGATAACAAATTGAGGGCAAAAAGTAATTGAAACAATGGGTCTATCAGGTCAATCCTGTTTGTGAATCTTCAGAAGAAGATAAATATCTATTTTGTGAGGCTGGGGAACTATAAGGTTGGAGATCATGGATGGAAGATCTCAAAAGGAACTTGGTCAAAGAAAAAGGTTTGCGAACAACTTAAAAAAAGGGGAAAAAAATGAAAGAGAGGTGAAGGGAGGGAATTCCAAAGTTTGAGTTCTTGGAGCTGAAAATACAGCCATCAATGTTACAATGGTTAAAATAGGGGATGACAGCAGGAGCACAGATACTTGAGAAGATTGTACATCTGAAAGAGTGAGTCCACAGAAGTTGCATCTTTTTAAAAAAAGGATTCAATGGAAGCCTTAGGAGTGAAAGATGATAGTGGTTTTAAAGATGAAGGATAAATCAGCAAGCAGAAAATCAAACACTGGGAGCCTTTATAAATCAAAAACACAAATATTCTCAGATAATAACATTGTCCCATTAACTCTTCTTTTGGACTGCACTGTCTGTGTGAATCTACCTTCCCATTACTCTTCCTTCAGACATATCTTTTCTTTCATTTGTGTCTCATTTTGCTTTGTACCATAATCCCTCTTGTAATTTACTCTCTCCTGCTGTTCACCCTACCAAAGGGCTTCCCTTTTGTTCTTTCCTGTCCTCCTCCCTTTCTGTGTGATGCTCTAAAATTGTTACATTTTGAAGCACTTTCAGTTCTAAAGAAGCATCAATGACCCAAAACATTAACTCTGTTTTTCTCTCCAGGAAAGTTGCTGACCTGCTGTGTATATGCAGCATTTCTGGGGTTTTTTATAATAGACATTCTGAGCATTCTTACAGCATTTAGTGTTTTTCTTTCCAGTAATAAGGTATCCACTTACATGTTTTGTTAAAGACCAAAACATTCAATTGAAATTACAGCATGTGCAAGACCACTAGCAGCTCGTATTATGTATACCATGAATACAGACAGGTGACAATGTAGTGTTGCACAGCTTCTACTCACTATGGAAATATCAAATCATTTTTCAACAATGTGCTTCAGATTATAGGTATCTACTCGATTGCATGGCTTTATACTATGCACATATGACCTTTTCAGCCTGGTTTGAACTTTCAAAGACATAAGATGTTTATATGATAGGCTGAGGAGTCACTGCATTGCTATCTGATAACGCCCTGATGTCTCCAACAGAAATGATGACACATTGCATACTTGTGTATCAAGAACAATCTTAGGAGTAGCAACATTAATGCATGGGAGTAGGATTTGTGTGGAAAGGTTGAGGAGGCTCATTGATCATAGAGATGTGCAGAATGGAAACCAGCTTGCTCTTTCAATTTTTCTGTGGCATTTTGTATGAACATCATCACTCTTGAGTGGACACATTTTGACCTCAGCTGTCATTTGACACAGCTGCTCGGTTAATTAGAGCTACAGCCTGTAGCAATTTAACACCATTAATATGGATTCACTCATTAGAATATTGAATTAAATCACTTAATTACTAAAAATGTTAGAAATTAGAAGTCGCACAATTAAAATCAGAATTATATTCTCTGCTTCATAAGTATGAAAAATCATAGGTATAAGATAGAGCTTACATTTCATTTATACTCAATACAAATACGTCAAGAATTAACTTTAATCAAAGCAAGTCGATTTAACTATTACTCACACAACATATTTCAATGGCTCATCCAGAATATTTCTTTAAATTACATAAAAATAAATGTGTATATACACTTCTTTTAAACACTAAAAAGCATTCAAAATTGCAGGATATATTCCACTAAACTTTTTAATTATATTCTGTCAAATTTATGTAATTTTGCTTTTCTAGATTCCTTCATACGCCCTCAGCGATAAAACATTTTAATGAAATGGCAAACAATCCAGCATGGGCATTAAAAGAAGTTCATAACATTTCTCACTGTCTTAAATTTGAATTTGAACACACTTTCACCTCACATTATGGGGCATCATAAGGAGGGCTGGTTTTGTGTTGATCAGAATCATAATTATGGAACAGTTTTGTGAAATGTCCTCTTTCAAATGTTACTTATCCCAAATTCCTATACTATATTACCATAGGGAAATTTTTCAGAGTGCAGTTCAGATTATAGGTATTGACTTTTTAGTGCCCACAGCCTTCATTACAAATGGAATGGCTGATTAAGAGAAATGACATTTCTCTTTCACAATTGATAGGTGTGCTCGATATTCAATTGATTGTGTCCATTTTAATCACTGGTAATTTTGTCCCAATTGTCCTCCTTCTATCACTATTTTAACCTAATAGTTACCATTTTCTATACCTGCAGATTGTGCGCAGTAAGGCAATTCCTGGAGTTAAATTTGATCTTCTCAGTTTCAGTGAAGCTAATTTCCTTCTGAATGAATCTACAGAATAAGCATTATTTTATGCACAATATGCAAAATATTTCTGAGGACAATACATTGCGTAGACTACCTTTTGTTTAAGTTCGAATGCAGTCTTCTTGATAAAACCATATTCACTGCCGTAATTTAAGCATTACTTCATTAATATTTCTAAATCCAAAATCTTGATTTATTCTGTGAAAACTGTGTACAAGGTACTGGATAATAGGACAATTTTCTATTTCAGACAGTCTGTGAGTCATCAAGCACAGTTTGATCAGGCATTACACCATTCGATGCAGTACAAAACTCTCCCTACTCAGAAGAGCATTCTCTACTGTACAAATCCTGCATTTTCAATATTAGCCATGTTGCGCTCTCTCTGAATGTGGTTATCAATTGTATCAATTAAGGTTCATTTAAGATTTTTTTGCATTGTGGCCTCACAGTCATTTAAAACTGGATTAACACTTTGCAACAGTTGGATTCCCAATGAAATATATTCCAATCAATGTCTCATAATACACATTAAAAAGCAAAAGCCAGCATTCTTTTCTTATGAAGAGAAACAGAGAACCATTGTTATCTCTTTGTAATGCTTCTAAATAGCGTTCATGCTAGGATGGGTAATATCAGTAGGAACGTCACACTAAGCAGTCCATTTAATGCAAAATATACAGGGAAAAGATTCGTCCATTAGTTATGGATAATACTTTCACACTGCACAGCAGGGGAGTAGTGGGAAAAAGAACATCTTATTATGTGGTGCTGCTGCATGGAGTTTTATTAACTTTAAGAATCAAAAAAAGGGTTTGGCCAAACAGCTCTGCTAAAAATAAATCATTCGAGACAGCATAGCAGAAGCTGTACTCAGCTATTCTCATGTTTACAGTTTCAAAACCTGTAGCATTCCCACATTATTTGCACTAGAAAAATAAACATATGGTCTAGAGGTTTGATGTGAAAAACCCTAAAGCAATCCTAACTTTAGATTTTCAGAAGTATTTCGAGATGAATAAAAACTGAACAGAGCACCCTGCCACAGACTGAATGATTACTAACTTCATCTGGAGTTATATATTTGATAGGCAAGATCTTTTGCTACCGAGGTAGGCTAACATGAGTTGAAAAATCTCAACACCTCTCAGTTAAAATGATCCCCTTAACACACAATTTCTGATTCTGGGGGAGGGGAATTGTTGGAGGTGAACAAGGGTGAGCAGAAATGACTGAGGCACACTGATCCTAGAAGCAGATCAGAGGTGGACCCTGAGAATAAGAGGAGCAGATCCCAATCAATATACAAGCATTGCCTTGGACTCTGATTTTCCAGTGAGGAAGGAAACTGATTGCACGTTCATGGCAAGCGATGTAATCAAATGATTAAGACTTAGAATTATTAGCCAACTGATTAGTTATCTTGAGGCGAGAGCCTGTTATGGACCTCCCATACGAAATTATAGGTTTTAATGTTGCTTATTGACCTCATTTACTGATGGACCACACAGTATTAACTGAATGCTGGCAAAGCTTCTCAAGATCCAATTATGCAGATGACTGCAGCTTGGCAGCTTTCTCAGGCCACAGAACGCTGCTTTAAGTGTAACCTTCATAAGGTTTCAGGGGCTGGATTTTAGATGTTGTATGCAAGACCTTTATCTTCCTACTTACCCTTTCACCATCCATCCATCAGGCTCTCAGCGGCCAAATCTGCCTTGCCCATTACACCTGCATCTGCCCAAGTTGCCAGCACAGATGAGGGTGCCTCACTGAGAACAGGCGAGTAGGGACACATAGACTTTGGGAAATATCAAGCCACTTTGGTGGGAAAGTAATAACTGCCAGACCACCAAGCATCCATACTGCCCCAACTCCTATCCCGCAGTAATATCAATCTGTGCTCCATAAGCTAATTAAGTTCCAGCCATAAACTAAAATAGAAATTGCTGGGAAAACTCAGCAGGTCTGGCAGTACCTGTGGAGAGAAAGCAGAGTCAACATTTCGGGTCCAGTGACCCTTCTATAGAACTTAGTTAGCCATGTTCTTTCTTCATCATCATCATCACTGAATGATGCAGAGGAGGGCAACTCCAGAGGGGACGACACCTCAGTTCTGCAACAAGGACTTTGAGTTCCTGCTCTAGGAAGTGTATCAGTGGATGGAAATTCTTGATCCGAGAGAATGGAGGAATACTTGTAGTATCATCATAACGGGAGACAGCAGGCACAGTGAGCACTGCAGAGGAACACCAGCAATTATGGAAGCAATGCTTTAAGCAAGGCAAGTTGCTTGGTAGAATATACAACATTCCCTATGATGGTCAACATGAGCGATGCAGCAACTGGTCCAAACACAGAATAAACCTTTTTTATAACATGAATCAATCTATGACCAAAGGACTCACATTGGTCCAAACAGTAATAGGGTGACATGTGAATGTCCATTGTGATCCACAACCATATTAATGCTCTTCAATTCTGGCTGCAGGGTTGATTAGGCTGACATCACGTGACAACAGTCTGCCACTCCTTGAATATGTGAGCAGCCATACTCAACTCTGTTGCCCTCTGCACATGAGAGATGCATCAGTGGGGAACTTGATGTGAAGAAGCAAAAGCAGACTGGGGAACAGAATTTATTGAAGGAAAAGAGTTTGCTTACATCGGTTAACTGCTAGCTGGCTTGACTGGATATCTCATGAAAAATGTTGTTACTTGATGGAATAATGGGCACTCTGGTAGAGACACCCAGACAATAACACAACACAGATACATAGAATATTCAATTCAAAGTCCAATGTCCCAGCTAAAATTGTTCTTGATGAATAGAACAGAAGAGAGTTAAAATGTTGACTGTAAGTGACTGAAAAGCTACAAAAAAGTTATTCACAGTGACTGTTAGCAAAGAAGGTGAATGATAATCATTGTGGCATCTCATTACAAATAACAGCAGCAGCATGCATAACTTTCTTTTTCTTAATCTCAATCAATTTGTATATGTTTCTCTGCAGATCCATCCAAATATCCAGGAAAGCAAGTTGAACCGAACTTGCCAAAAGGGCAAAAGTGAGGACTGCAGATGCTGGAGATTAGAGTCAAGAATAGAGTGGTGCTAGAAAAGCGCAGCAGGTCAGGCAACATCCAAGGAGCAGGAAAATCGATGTTTTGGGCACTAACCCTTCATCAGGAAATCCTGATGAAAGAAAGTTATGTGTCCTGATGAAGGGCTCCTGTCCAAAACGTCAATTTTCCTGCTCCTCGGATGCTGCCTGACCTGCTGTGCTTTTCCAGCACCACTCTAATCTGAATTTACCAAAAACTTACTGATTAAGAAATCTGCAGCATTACACTCCCTCATTGGACTATTGTGAAACAAGATTGATATCCATTTATAAAGTCTCAGGTTCAGTGCCAAAATGTACAAGGATGTGATTCTGGGTGTGGGGAAGGGGTGAGATTGATTTGTGGACCAAAGGAGACCTTCCATCTCCTTTTGCTACTAAAAGAAGTTACTTCCTTCATTACATGTTGAACTTATGCTGACATCAGTACAGAAACCCTAGGTCCCTGTCTTAATGCACATTTCCTAATGACTTCCATTTCAATCCTCCATACATGACCTCTGCATTGCAGTCCTCTCATCTCCAGAGAGCTTGTATAAAAGAGATAAACTACAGAGTGACATATTTAGAGAAGAAATTATGTGTCATGAAGTGAAATATGGAGACAGATAATATTATAACAAAAGCATTGAACTAATTAAAATATTAATCTTTTAAAGTGATGTTAATTCTGTGATGAGTCCTTGGTGTCCAGAATGACCTATCAACTGTATCTTAAATTGAGCTGATTTGCATATAAATGGCTTTGATCGTGCTAGAAAACCACAGCATTTTTTTATTTTAAATTTCCTGAAATTTCTGTTTAAATCTGGAGTGTCTCTTGTAGGAAAACAGAAAAGGTACTACCTGCACACTCGCGGGTTTTTTCGAATCCCAGAATTATATGTCACTCAAATGAAAATCTCTGCACTATAGAGCTATCATTTTTGATGCCCAACGTAAAGTGCATGTTATTTTTTTCTAGTATATTATACCTGCTCAATACCTGAAGTATTCTCAAAGTATACTTCTCAGTATTATGACAATGGATCAGAAACCCAAAGTATTCATTGACATTTTATTATATTTAATTCCAAAACATGTTATTATTTAAAATGTAGAACTGCTACAGAAAAACAAAATACTTCAGCCTAAATTCAGTGACTGTCTGGTAATTTCTTGTGTGAAACCAACACAATGTCACACTTACAGAGAGTCGTGAAACTGGGAGGGGTGTGCAATAAATCAGCAGTGCTGTGACGCAGAATGGGATAGCAGAGCTGCCTGAGAAAGTCAACATTGGTCATAGTTAAAACAAAAAACAGTGATAGAGAGCACCTTCGACCTGTTTCTACCCATTAGAGCTGAAGTGAAATGTCACAGAAAAACAGGTAAGTGATGTTGGGCTTTTCTTCCTTGCCTCTTTTGATTGGCATTGTGGTTTAGATAATGAAACATTATTATACCTGAAGTGTAATTAATTTTAGGAAATTCATTTTAAAATCTTTATCATCCCAATTAATTCAATAAAATAGAGATGACTGGGCAGTGATATATGCCAACTGCACCCCATGGGAACAGCCCATTTAAACACCCGTGCACGGCAAGTAAACAGAAGATTAAGTCTTTTTTTATAGTCTGTGTGCTGCTAGCCAGTTCAATAGGGATTGACACAATGGAATTTCAATAATCTTACAAAGCCATGTATCTCAAGATCAACTGGTCAACAGCCAAAGTTAACTCTATCAGTGCCATCCTGTAACATCTTCATAACTGCGCTTTACAAACAGTTCAGTGACTGATCCATATTGCTCCTTTTTTCTGCTTTTATCTTTTTGGACTGCACTCATATTTCTACTCAATGTGTACATGTGTTGCAATACTATTTTTTCTTACATTTAATAATTATTAAACTTACTTCAAGAAAGCCTGGTTAAATTTGCTCCTTATAAAACACAAGTTAATTTGTATCTTGGGCAAAGATATCCACAGGGAAAGGGATACTAGTGAAATTAACATGATTGCAATCAATGGAATGAGGCAGATGAATAATCAAGAGAAGTCAGTTCATTTGTTCTCACCTTGGGGTTCAACTGTTTGGGATATCCCATCAGGAAATGTAACAAATTGGAGAGCCTTACCAGTGGGTCTAGTTGTAGCACATGTTAAATGACTCCATTCAAAAAGAAATTAGCTGTAGTAAATGCAATATATTGATTTAGAAACACCCATCACGTTTTAGGGACATAATAAATGTTTCGCCTTTCAGTCATCCTCATGTGAAAAATTTAAAGAAATATAAAACAATATTGCTTTGGACTCTGATATATTATCCAAATTATTTTAGCAAATAAATTCTTTGGCAACAGTTCAAGGACAAAAGATATGTTGGAGTGTCAAACTTATTGCTCTGAGCTTTGGGAGAATAAATTATAATTTAAGAGTTTCTACAGATTATCAAAATATGTTGATTTAGTCTTTTTGAATTAATTTCAATTGAAATGGATGAACACTTGGAAAATATTTGAACTAACGCTAAGAAACTCATTTTGATTTCAAATGTAATTTTAAACTAGTCACCTGCTGCTTTTAATCTAATCTATAAAGAGATGTGCTCAATGATTTTACACAGCCGGACTTTGTTGACAACAAATATATTAAAACCGGAGACCCACCAATAAAATGTGTTGATGGTTTCTGCATTTAATGTAGGGAAACAGTATTGAAAATGGTCCATTTTGATATCGCGTATAAATTGGTGTAAAATATAAGCACACTCAGTACAATGATGTCAGATAACATTTACACTTAGTTTTGATTATTAATGATAAGTAATTTTGAAATAAATGGAAATTAGATATTTCTCTTTTTCCCTCAGCATGATGTCCAAATTAATTAGTCTGTTTGGAATCTTACTGCAGGGAATAAAATGTGGCTTTGCCTGAGTTCATGATATATTTAGAAGAGATTGCACTGTCTTACTTAAGTAATGTGTAACTAAAGCAGAATTTCAATCTTTTATTAGGATGGGACACAATTAATATTGTACATCATGGAATTTCAATTATATATTGCTTATCTTGCAATTTTCTTCAGAATTTTTAAAATATTTAATACACAAGCACATACATTTTAGACGAACCAGATAGTAACTGATTTTATTATGTTCATCAATGCTAATGACAATGTGAGAAGCTGCACAAGAGACTATCAGTTCAAGTACTGAAATTGTGATAAAACTAAATCATTAAAAATTAATGCAGATTCTAAGACCAGGTCTAGGTTTGAAAATAGTCTGTAATTTTGCTGTCCATAGTGAAAAATCTTTAAATAGTTAAACTAGTAAAACATTATATTCTGTCAAAAAAGCATATTATTGCGTAAGAGAGTCAAAGAGGTCTGCAGCACAGAAAAAGTCCCTTCAGCCCATTGAGTCTGCGCCAGTCGAAGACAACCACCTAACTATGCAAATCCCATTTTCCAGCGCTTGGACCACAGTCTTGTAAGCACATCTAAATACTTCTTAAATGTTAGGAGGGTTTCTTCCTGTATCACCCTTAAAGGCAATAAGTTCCACAGTACCACTGCCATCTGGGTGAAAAACATATTTCCTCACATCTCTAAATCTTCTGCCTTTGATGTTTAGTCTATGCTCCTGAGTCACTGATCCATCCACAAAGGGAATAAGTTCCTTCCTGTCTATGCAACTGTGCCCCTTATAATTTTATACATCCCAATCATGCTCACTCCTCAGGCTCCTCTGCTCCAAGAAAAACAATCCCAGTCTGTCCAATCTCTCTTCATAAGTAAAACTCTCCTGCCCCGGTACCATCTTGATAAATCTCTTTTGCACCCTCTCCAATGCAACCACATTCATCCTATAATGTGAAATCCAGAACTACACACCATTTTCTCGCTGTGGCCAAGCCAACAATTTATGGATTATGTCCCTGTTCTTAAACTCTAAGCCACAACTAACAAAGGTAAGTATCCTACATGTCTTCTTAACCACTTTATCTACCTGCCCTGCTTAAAAAAAACCAGTGGACATACACACCAAGGTTGCTCTGACCCTTGATGCTTCCCAAGAATCTACCATTTATCATGTATCCTCTCGCCTTGTTTGTCCTGCCCATCTCATTCTTATCGGGATTGCGTTCCATTGACCACTGACCATTGATATCTTCCTGTAATCAAAGGCGATCTTTCTCGCTATTTACCGACCCATCAATTTTTGTATCATCTACAAATTTACTGATCAACCATTCTACGTTCGAGTTTAAATCATTTATATTTACTATAATGGGATCCCTGGAGAATCCATTAAACACAATCACTAAATCACCTCTGCTTTTCTTTGTGCAGTGTTTGCATTGCTTCTTAAAGTTTGATTCTACTGCACAGTTGCTGTCAGGTGATACTTTGAAATGGTAATCCAAGTGATTAGAATGCTTTCTTCAGTGTTAATAGAGCTGTACACATTCCAAATATAGTTTTGGCACAGTTGTAAGCAATTAACTTTAATGAACTAAAAACATCAATTTACTAACAAGCTGGCAGATCCAATTAATTCGAGGAACTCAGGGTAGCTACTTTTGAACTAGGGTTTATTCCCAAAATGTAACAGAGTTTTCAATCAAAAATGTATGTTTAAAACTTGCTAGTTGAGTATGATGAAGTGAAAGCGAGGACAGGATGTCCCATGAAAAATTTCACAGGTTCTGCACTTACTTAGAGTAACAAATGCCCTAGAAAAAGTGAAAAGACGAGCTTCTGGTCAATTCTTCCCATTCACTCTAATTGGTCTCCTTGCGGTACCTTGTAATGGTGAATCTGATCAAAGTCAGTACTGTGCGAATTCCACTAAAGATGACAAAATGTCTCAGATTTGAGAGTGGAAGAGTGAGCATAAGGTTAGTGCTCACAGTGCATGGCTTTAGATTGATTGCCAGAAGGACAGAAAGACAGGCAGGGGAAAACATGAAGAGAAGGAGGCATGAATAATTAACACAAAATGTTTTACAGCAAGGTTTGGCCTGAGAGATCTAGAAGGATGAATCAAAATTGGGGTGAAGCGGAGCAACTCTTGCAGTCAGTTTCTTTCCTCTACATGTAGCACATTCAGTTATCTGAGGGTTGCTTACCATTGTTTCATGATATTACAAAGGCAAAAGTGGAAGAGGCAGACTCTTAAAAAAGCTACATCAGCTTGTAAGAAGAATGAACCAATGTCATCATAGTTATTAACTATACAGTGTTAACTGGCTCTCCCAGAAAGCTAGGAACATTGTGTGTCAGTGCTGAAATAGGTCTGAGTCAGAATTGTGTAAATTCAAACCCACTTCAATATTTACACACAATCTAAGCCTTTTTCTGTGAAGCACTTTTATAAAATTTTAGAAAGTTTGCTGAAGATGTTTTTTTCCTTTGCCTGAGAAATTGAACAGGGAAACAACCACCACTGAAAACAGTATGAAGAAAATAGCAATTCCAACTAGAGTGGCACTTCTAAACCATTGACCTGGCCCTTCCTTTGTTGGAGTGCCAATGTTTTTGTTTACAACATGAGGCTTGTCTGTATTTAAGAGCATTTTAAATTTGACAAATTCATTAAGGAAGGGTATAAAAGTTAAAAGTTGCATTTATTTGTGCTGCAGCACCGGCGGGGGGAGTACTTCTTACACATAATCAGTTGCAGTGTCGAGGTCAGAGCATCAGCAGCTGCATTAGAGTGAACAAGTTGGCTTAACATATACATGTGAGCAACAGTCGCACATGTTCCAGCTGTAATAGTGTGGGTCAAATACATATACACTACTGTTCCTAACACAATGCCAGTTAGTGGCAAGAGTTATTGTGAAAATTAAAATGAACATCCTTGAAAGACAACAATTAGCACAAATTGGCAACTGAAGCTTAGCTTGGTGTATACTCAAAAGCTTATTTTCACTTTATCAGAACTCAAGCTGCCACTCACTAAATAAAAAAACTTTGCTGCATTCTTTTTCACAAATGCGAGCACCTACATAATTGATCGATTTGCCTACAACTGTTCTGCAATGTACAACAACTCACTAGGCCAATTAATAATTGCTCCTTAGCCAAAAGATGCAACAATACTATTTACTGTAATGACCTGAAGTGTAAGAGTTTGTAATGGCTACTGCTTTTCGAAAAATAATTGGTATTTTTTTCATTGTCAAAAGCTCAGTCAGCTTCTGCAGAAGAGAAGACAATTAAAATTCCCAACTCTCATGATTTAGTTCACAGGTATTGATTCTGCATTATTCATTGCAATAGATAGGATGGAGAAAAATAGTATAGTCGTAAAAAGTCAGAATATTGCCACAATGGCTAATATATTAGCTCAGTAGACTCATTGTCCTGTACATGCAAATCAGTTTGAAGTCCTTTCAAAACTCAACATTAAAATCATGGATCTATTGTTCCAGAGACAATGATATTGTTCCTTTTGCTATTTCATTGACAGCTTTGTAAGTTTCACTGCTATTTTCTTTCCAGGTATAGAAGCATGTGTTTGGAGTAATCCTAACACTCAGACTGTAGAAAACCAATCTGTGTTAAAATGAAAGAACATTTTCAGAAACTAATTATATACCAAGAACAAAATTTATGATAGAAATCATGCTAAAACATCCAGAATTCCTTGTGTGCTTGAATCATATCAAATTGCCATGAATGCAGAATACTATGCATGTAATTTTAAACCATTGCTGGCAATCCCATTACAGCAGACTTTGTAACATTATTAAAATAGTTGAGTAATTTAAAATATTAGCAAGTAATGCAAAGCAACTCATTCGCCCCCCCCCCCCCCCCCCCTTTGATTCGAAGATAATGTCTACTGGTCATATGATTCTGCTGCAGCTCATCACGTGACTGAACTTTTTAATCACATTCATTCTTGCAACATGGAGTAGTTTGAGTTCCTTCAATGTGTGGACCCAGATCTGACAAATGGAGCGTGATGTGGGAAAATGTGCAATTGTCCATTTTGGCACTGAGATGCAGAGGGATCTGGATGTCTGAAGGAATGAATTACAAAAGGTTAGAATGCAGCCGTAGCAAATATTTAGGAACATTCATAAAATGTTATAATTTTTTGAGAGAAGAACTGTATACAAAAATAGGGAGCTTTTGCTTCAATTACACAGGTCATTGATGAGACTACATCTGGAGTATTGTGCAGAGTATTGGTCTCTTTATTTAGAGAATAGTGCAAATGTGTCAAAAGCAATTCAGAAAGGTTGATTAGATTACCTACAGTGTGGAAACAGGCCCTCGGCCCAACTAGTCCACACCAACCCTCCGAAGAGCAACCAACCCAGATCCATTTCCCACTGACTAATGCACCTAACACTATGGGCAATTCACCTGACCTGCACGTCTTTTGACTGTGGGAGGAAACCCAGACACACGGGGAGAATGTGCAAACTCCACACAGACAGTCACCCGAGGCTGGAATCGAACCTAGGATCCTGGTGCTGTGAGGCTACAGTGCTAACCACTGAGCCACCATTGTCTTCTGAGGAAGGATTGGTCAGACTCAGCTTCTATCTGCTGGAGTTTAGAAGAGTAAGAAGCAATTTAATTGCAATATATGAGGTCCTGTGAGGTCCTGACAAGGTGTATGTGGAAAGGATGTTCTCTCTTGTGGGAGGATCTGGAACTACTCAGCACTCTTTAAAAAATAAGGGAACACCTACTTCCAAGAGAGATAAAGTGAATCTCATTCTCTTCTAAGGCAGAAGAGAGTTTCAAAGGGAGAATTCGATAGATTCTTAACAAGCAAGGAGTGAAAAGTTATTGGGAGTTGACAGAAGTGTGGAGTAATCAGATCAGCCATGATTGTATTGAGTAGTGGAATAGACTTGAGGGATGAACAGCCTACTCCTGCTCCTAATTCCCAAATGGTATGTATGTTAATTTGATCAGCTCTAATCTCATCCAAAAATTTGCTGTTCATATTCTATCCAGGGCAAAGTCCTATTAACTCTCACCCCTAATCTCACTGTCCTTGAACTCAGTCTCTACATAACTCCAAATTAAATTTCCTATCCTGTGTTTAAGTTCCGATATGGTCTGACCCCCTCCCTTTCTCTACATTCTCGTCTTACTCTACAATTTGACATCCAAATGCTGCCTTCCTCTCACTGCCTTCTTGCTTGCCTTTCTAGCTAACCATGATCAGAAGCTTGTGATTTCAACTGCCATGGTGCTATCTCCGTTAATTTAAAACCTTCCACAAAACCCATTTCTGACCAAAATTTTGTTCAGTATCATTCAGTAGTGGCATGTTTGCTTTAGAATCAGGATAGTTGTGAGTCCAAATCCCATTCCAGGGACTTAATACAGGTCTGGGGAGATGCTTCACCTGCATTTTGTAGGACAGTTGCACTGTTGGAGGTGCCACCTATTGGATGAAATAAAAAAAAAACTAAGGCCCAGTTACCTTCTCAGGAAGACATAAACGTTGTCAAGGCACAATCTCAATGAACAGCAGGAGAATTATCTCTCGTGAGCTGGCAAAAATAAATACCTCAATCAACATCATAAAGACAGATTACTCAGTCATTATCCTATTGTTTTAAGCAGGATTTTCTTGCGTGCAAATTCACGACTGTGTTTCCTGCATTACAATAGTGAATACACTCCTAAAGCACTTCATTGGCTGTAAAATGCTTGGAGCATCTGCTGGTGATGTAAGACACAATACAAATCCAAATCTTTCTTTCTGTCTGTCTTTAAAACAATAAAACAAGTTCTTGTTTTTCTACTTACTTCCATCTGGTGATGTTATAACTTTGAATTACTTCAATATAACGTGTTGCAAATTAAGATCAGAAAATTCTTTCTTTTAATACACAAACTAAATACATCACTTTACATTCAATTAAAAGGGATTGCCTTATCATGTCTGAGCAGGTATTCAATGTAATCGGTCTTATTGTTTCATTCTTTAGTAGGAGATGGGGCCAGCATTTATTGCTCATCCTTAGTTGCTCTTGAGAAGGTATTTACTAACTTTTTGAACCACTGCAGTCTATTTCACATGAATAAATGAATTGCAATAGGCAAACATTAAGAGTATTGTTTTTGTGTCTAGAGGTGCCTCACAACTTTGTTGAATCATTTTTTTCTCTCTACTTGAAAGGGCCATTTCTCCCATTCCATTTAAAAAGAAAGCAGACATGGTAATGCCTGAGATGTAGTTCTCAACCGGGTTGTGCTGAATTTCAGGCATCAGTCTAGATGAGTTTCATGGAGTAGTGTGCTATTTTCAAAGTGTTTTTTTTAATGCTTGTGTTTTGACCACATAATGCTGACGTGAAACTGAAAAAAAACTGAACCTAAAAAGCAGAATTCACATGAATACAATTTTCTGGAACAGGAAAGTCCTTCAGCTTAGTTTAGTTTGAGTGCAAGATTGGATGGTTGTTTAATGTTAAAGATGTATTTCAAGTTTTCTTTTGCCTTCTCTACTCTCTAAATCTGGCTGATTCTACCTTGTCTGTATAATTCTGGTGCATGCAGGCATATCGTACATTAGAAGTAGCATTTAGTTGCGTTATTGGAAATCCTCAGTGACTGCTAGTGTTGAAGATCACCAAAATGCTAAAAGTAGATTCTAGTTTAAAATAGTCTCATTAAAGACTGACATTCCTCGCACATAGTAGAGCAGGTTTGTCTATTGTTGAAATGAAACCTTTAAAGATAGCGCATTGGTTGGTAGATTTCTGGAATATTATAAAAGAATGATTTTTGGGTTACAACACAAGCCTCTAAATTTTCCCTTAAGTTACATTGTTGTAGTTACTCACCTAGTCCACAGTGTATGAAATTCAGTGAAAAGAGGAGAAACATAATAATAAGTACAATTTCTGCCATTGTTCTTGCTTCTTGTAAACCTTTTCTATATTATAAAGTGACATCTTCCATTGAAATTGTTTATGATTTTACAATGTGTAAAAATGTTGATGATTGCCTAAGAGAGGGATGTTGCCAAAGAGTTTTGTCTTGCACTCATCAGGCACAGACTAGAATGCCAAGAATTTCATACAATTAAAATAACTTTTATTACAGAAGAAAATTATACTGATTGGTAGGCAAGTCGACTCTTGATTGGCTGAGATGTAGCCATGTAGGAAGCAACTGGAAATTATACTCTTCCCGGCTCCTGGGTAATTCAAAAGAGATGCAAGGCTTGATCATATTCCTTTAGTTTGCAGTGAATGGCAACATTGATTTATAATGCTTCCTGCATGTATAAATGAGCCACATTAAGCTCAACTGATTATCTTAAAATGTTTTTGTTTGCCTTTCTTTAGCATTAATTAAGTTCTATACTACCCAAGCAACTGTTTATACAAAAGTCTGGTGAAAAGCCATCAAGTTGAAATGGTAACTCTGATTTTTTCTTCACAAATTTTACATAATATGCTGAGTACTTTTGATATTTTGGGGTTTTATTTCAGATATTCTGTCATTTTTGCTTTTGAATATACAAATCTTGTTTGCCCCATCAGGCTCAAAATGCTTGAAATTATGGTTCATGATTTGACTTAAGAAGTTCATCCAGTTTTCTGTTTTTCAATAAACTGATTATTGAAATGTTATTTGATAGAATAGACTCCCAAACGATTCAATTACTTATTTTTGCTTCCATCAATACGTACATAGCTGAGTTCACTCATGTGTATTCTCTTAAATTGAGCAATACTTAATATGCACTTCTTTAATAAAAACTAAAATATAATGTAGCTTGAAATATTCTCGAGCATTGCATAGTTCCTGTCATAGAACAACACAGCCATCTTCTGGTAACAATGAGAATGACTAGTATTCCAACTCAGAGATGGTGTGTCATGAGATGCCCGTATTTGGAATAGATCCTGAACCAATTTCTTTCATGCCTATTGTAGGAGTAGTAAAAAAAATCATAATTAAAATGTAAACAGGATAATTTTTTGTCATAATTTCAAAGGTGAATGAGAGTGACGGATCCTGATTTTTGCCTAAGTGCAACATCCAAGAGCTGTTCCAAAAAAAGTCAATGGGAATCAGGGAAAACTTTTCATTGGTTGCAGAGATATTTAATACAAGTAGTGATTGTTGTGTTTATTGCAAGTTAATTCTCTCAGCTGGAGACCATCACTGTGTCAGTTCCTCAGGGTGGTGTCCTAACCCCTACTATCTTCAGCTGCTTCATCAATGACCTTCTGTACAACATAAGGTCAGAAGTGGGGATGCTCACTGATGATTAGACAATATGCTGCATCATTTGCAACTCCTCAGATACTGCCTAAATGCATCAAAATGTGACAATGTGCAGACTTAGGCTGACAAGTAACGAATAGCACTCTTGCCACACAAGAGTGGGCGGCACGGTGGCACAGTGGTTAGCACTGCTGCCTCACAGCACCAGAGACCCGGGTTCAATTCCCGACTCAGGCGACTGACTGTGTGGAGTTTGCACATTCTCCCCGTGTCTGCGTGGGTTTCCTCCGGGTGCTCCGGTTTCCTCCCACAGTCCAAAGATGTGCAGGTCAGGTGAATTGGCCATGCTAAATTGCCCATAGTGTTAGGTAAAGGGGTAAATGTAGGGGAATGGGTGGGTTGCGCTTTGGCGGGTCGGTGTGGACTTGTTGGGCCGAAGGGCCTGTTTCCACACTGTAAGTAATCTAATCTAAATGTGCCACCATTTCCAAAAAGAGAGAATTCAACCATCATCACTTGACATTTAACAGCATTAGCATCACTGAGTCCACCACTATCAATATCCTAGGGTTACCACTAACCAGAAACTAAACTGGACTAGTTATGTATGTTGTGGCTACGAGGACACATCAAAAACTAGAAATCCTGCAGCAAGAAACTCCCTTCTGACTGCCCAAAGCCTGCCTACCATCTATAAGGCACAAATCAGGAGTGTGATGGAATACTTCCTATTTGTCTGCAAAAGTATTGCTCCAGCAATACTCAGGAAGCTTGACATCAGCCAGGACAAAGGAGCTTGGTTGACTAGCACCACATTCACATCCTCTACCACCAATGCTCAGTAGCACCAGTGTGCACCAGATTCATTACAGACATTCATCAAGACTCCATAGGCAGCACCTTCAAATGCATGAACAATGCCATCTAGAAGGACAAGGGCAGCAGGTAAGTGGATCACCATCACCTGCAAGTTCTCCTCCAAGCCATTGACCATCCCAACTTGGAAATATATTGCTATCCATTCAGTGTCACTGGATCAAAATCCTGGATATTCCTCCCCCTAACACCATTGTGGGTGTGGAAGTCAATGTTTCGGGTAAAACCCTTCTTCACAAATGAATACCAGTATCTGAGAAAGTAACCATTCTCATTAAAAGATCACCATCCTCTTCTCAGTAGCAACTAACAATGAACAATAAATGCTGTCGCAGCCAGTGACACCCACACTCGTGAATTACTTTTGAAAAAACTTCATTTTTGGAACCAGTATGATATTTGTGTCTCTTAAGTCCATTTGTTCTTGCATTACGTTTAATAATTTTAACCAAAATGCATATATTAATACTAGATTCATTGTGAATGCTACACATAGTTATTTATCTCATGATATAATCAGAAGAAACTACCTTCATTGAATCAAAACAATGGTATGCTTTGCCAGTGAAGTATACAATTTAAACGGATATGTATACTTTCACAAATGATAAATCAGAGGAACCTTGATTATCCATAGGACATGGGTGGGGAGTGTTTCATTCAGTTAATTGAATTCCAGATAATCGAATGCCGGATAACATAGTTTAGCCAAGCATCAGGACCTTGTGATCGTGCTGGTTAATCCGATATTTGGATAATCAAATATCAGACAATCAAGGTTCCTTTGTATTAGGAATGCTGACAAGAATAATCACTATGGGAGAAAGTGAGGACTGCAGATGCTGGAGATCAGAGCTGAAAATGTGTTGCTGGAAGCAGGTCAGGCAGCATCCAAGGAGCAGGAGAATCGACGTTTCGGGCATGAGCCTTCTTCAGGAATCACTATGTCATTCATATTATCCTATCTTGAAAGCAATCACTGTAAAACACAAATTGTAATCCTCACATGTACATATCCTTATATTAAAAACAACCAGCAAAATAAAATAATAAATAAATAATTTTAAAAATCAGAAAATGGTTGAAATACTCAACTATGGAGGGAGAACAAAGTTAACAATTTGGCTCAATAAACTTTCATCAGAACTGGAAAACTTACTTTAAAAAAAAGTATTGTGGCAGGGCAACAGGAGGAAAGCATAAAAGATATGAAAGTGCAAGCAAAAGAGATGGATGTGAGACAAGTGGATCTGGTGGTCTAATGGATATGTATACGGAAATAACCAAATCATTATCAAATTTCTCTTTTGTGGAAATGGAAAGAACTGTAGATGCTGTAAATGTTCAGTTCTGAGAAAGGGTCACTTGACCTAAACTGTTAATTCTGATTTCTCTCCACGGATACAGCTAGACCTGCTGAGCTTTTCCAGCAATTTCTGTTTTTGTTACTCTTTTGTCATGTGGTTTTAGGGCAAAACCTGAGAGTTTAGGTTTACAACAGATTGGTTGAGGGGAAGACAAAGTTAAGAACTCCCTTCAAGCTGAAGTCCTGTAGAACTCTGTTTCATATTATCTACATGTGCTTCACTCTAACAAGGAGAAAGTGAGGTCTGCAGATGCTGGAGATCAAAGTTGAAACTTTATTGCTGGAACAGCACAGCAGGTCAGGCAGCATCCAGGGAACAGGAGATTCGACGTTTCGGGCACAGGCCCTTCTTCAGGAATGAGCAGAGAGTGTTCAGCAGGAGAAGATAAAAGGTAGGGGGGAGGGACTTGGAGGAGGGGCGTTGGAAATGTGATAGGTTTATCACATTTCCTATCACATTTCCAACGCCCCTCCTCCAAGTCTCTCCTCCCTACCTTTTATCTTCTCCTGCTGAACACTCTCTGCTCATTCCTGAAGAAGGGCCTGTGCCCGAAACGTCGAATCTCCTGTTCCCTGGATGCTGCCTGACCTGCTGTGCTGTTCCAGCAATAAAGTTTCAACTTCACTCTAACAATACCATTCACACTTTATGTCCTGTGGGAAGCAGCGCTATGACATCATCACAAGGTTGCTTCAGAGTCCGAAAGCCTTTACACCACAGATGCCATCTGATAAAATGGGAGTAATGGTTATGATGTGCAATTGGTGAAATCAGTGCTAAGTAGAGTAAAGTAGCTTTTATTTGCCATTTCTACCATATATAACTGACACAGTAAAAACAAGACAATGTTCCTCCAGGGCCAAGGGTGCTACATTGACAGCACAAACTACACAATTGTACAAGCATAAAGTGCATAAGAAGTGAAAAACATGCAAGTTACAGTGTATTAGAAGAATGATATATAATAGACATTTTTCTAAAGCAATTCAAAGTCGTGCAAAGAATTTCAGATGGGAAAGAGTCCAATCATACTGTGTTAAGGAGCCTGATGGTTTGGGGAAAGACATTGTTGCACAGTCTGGCCATGAGAGAACGACTACTCCGGTATCTTCTGCCAGATGGCAGGAGGGAGAAGGTGAGGGGTGTGTTGGGTCTTCCACAATGTTCTTAGCTTTTTGGTTGCAACATGTGGTGTAAATGTCTGTAATGGAGGGAAGAGAGACCCCAATGATCTTGTAGGATCTTACAATCCAAGACGGTGCAATTCCCAAACCCTAGGCAGTGATGCAGCAGCTCAGTATACTTTCAATGAACCCCCTGTAGAATGTTGTGAGGAAGGGGGTTTAGGAGGTGGGCTTTCCTCAATCTGCAGAGAAAGTAGAGACACTGCTGGACTTTCTTGGCTAACGAGCTGGTGTTAGGGTCCAGGTGAGATTCTCCACCAGATGGACACCAAGAAATTTGGTGGTCTTCACAATCTCCATGGGGGAGCCCTCAACGTCCAGTGGAGAGTGGTCGCTCTGTGCCTCTCTGAAGTCAACAACCATCTCTTGGAATGTTGCAGAGTGTCTAATTAAAACTTGAGGTTTTGATCTTCATGCTTATGTTCAGTTTCAATAAAGCAAGGTAAAAGGCAAAGGATACAGATGTCAGAGTAGAAGTGGAAAGATGAATTAAAACTACAAGTGACTGGAAGTTCAGAATTATGCATGCAGCAGGTGCTCCCCAGAACAATCAGCCAATCTGTACTTAGTACCTCGTTGTGGAGAAGACCATGACAATAGCAGCAAGTTGTTTACCAAATGGAAAGATGTTTAAAAACAAACCCTGTTTCATTTTGCTCAAGAACATGCCTTGAGTAGAGGAGGGATTTGAGGTGCACCTGCAAGTTGTCACAGTGAGGACAGTTCCTTCTAAAATACAGGAAAATGTGCTTAGTGATGGTATCATGATGTAGGTGAAGGAAATGGTGGAGAATGACTTGCTGAGTATGAAGACTTGCTGGGCTGAAAATGAGGACAAGGGAAATCCTACAGAGATTCCGAGAGTGGAAATGGTGAGAACAGATTTGGGGGACATGGGATGACATTGTCAAATGTCCTGTCAACTGTAGTAGAGGGAATTCTTGAATGAGGACAAAATAAGATGGTATTAAAATTGCTCTTGTGGGAACTAGTATCACTAGAATAGATCTGATGGACATAGGGAAACTAGGTGAATGAAACAGCATTATCAAAGGAAGTGGGGTCAATGCATAGTCAATATAGTTCAGAGACTGAGGTAGAGAAGTCAAGGAAAGGGTAAAGTTAGAAAAGAGTTATACAGATGAAAGGGCAAAAGTTGGAAGGAAAGCTGGTAGAATTTGAAAATTGATTAAATCTTACAGTTTAGGCAGGAGCAGGAGATAGCACCAATAATTATCTATTCACCAGTGAAGTGGTGAGTTAGGAATTATGAATCAGACTAGAACAGTAATGCTCCATATAGTCCACAAAATGGAATGGAAGAGCTTGGAACCAGATGTGTTTCCATAGCAACACTTATTATTCAGAGAGTATGAGTGGAGTCAAAGGAGAAGTTGTTCCACATGCAAACACATTCAGTCAGGTGGAGGGCAATGGTGGTTGAGGATGTGGTTGGGGTTCCATTCCAAGTAAGAAGCAGAGAGCTCTCAGGCTGTCCTTATGTGCAAACTGAAATGAACTAAAAACAATAGCTGATATTTTTATTCCGGTCACTAATAACCCTTTTATACTTGCTTTCCTGAAGAATCCCCTTGAAGAAATTCATGCACAGTTTTGATTTAATTAGTAATAACGAGGTTTAAAACTCTAATCCCAACAGCATGTAACACAGTTGATTGCAGGATATGATTTTGCTCACCAGTAAGATGAAGGTAAAGGTAAAGTGAAATAAAATTAATTGCATACATTTTGGGGGAATGGGAAGTGAGCATCCTACTAACCAAAAATGAAAACTTTCCTAATTGAGACTGATAGTATTGAAACTGAGTGTGGATAATATTGATGCTGTCCTTTTCAAGCGCTGTACTGCAGAACTTTTTTTTAAATGCAGATCTTTTTTGTCTCAAAAGAACAAAAAAGACCAGGCCAGGCCAGACCCCCTCAAAACATTTTAAGAAGATAATCTAGAGCCTAACATTATCTTATTTTAAAGTTAGATTGAAGTACCTGTTCCAGGTGTGATGCAACTGGTCAAACAATGTTGAGCAAAACACAATTTATTTAAACATTATAATTAAAATACAAACAAAAAGAAAGAAGAATTTAGAATAACTTTACTGGAAAACTTAACTAAATAATAGATACAGTACCTATTACTAATTAACTGTTCCAATATCGTAACATTCCATAAACACACTCCTAAGCAAAAAGGCAAATTCAGACACAGATTCCTACACGCAGTTCTCCAATCTAGGAGGAAAAATACTCAAGAGTAATTTCAGAGAATGTAGCAAGTAGGCATCAGTCATTGAAGCTTTCAACTATTCTGAGATCCCAAACAACGTTTGACTGTTAAAGCTAAAAGAAAACCTAAAAAGCCTGGTCTGTGTGAACTAACAATTCCCATTCAGACTGTTACAAAACCCAAGGCCTCCTAAGCTATTTATTTCAGCCAACATCAGTAGTCAGTTCTCCGCCTCTGCCTTTACAATCTCAAAAAATAACTAGGACAAAACAACCTTTTAAAGTGACAGCATCTGCTCAGTGTGCTGCAGTTGAGATTTAGATTTATTCAGGACAGAATTCATCACATGGATTGCTTCTCCCCATTGTAATACACCACCATCGGAAAAGAAGAAGCGATTTCGAATCAAGATGTGGAAAAGAAAATCTACAACACTACATCATTGTTGAATTTGTGTCACTATGCAAACTGAAAGCTCAAAGTAATATATTGATTTAAGCACTTGAGAGATTTTGAAACATTATTTCTATTTATATGCTACATGACATTCAGTGCATATTATTCACCATTACATTTACCATCAATCATTTTTCAAGATAAAGTGACTATTACATAAAATCCACATCCAATGGAAAATAAATGCCTGTTTCAATATTTAAGCCATAGGATTAGGTTTTCAAATACCTGTTTGGTTGTACAGAAAATGAGTATTGCTGGAAAAATACACATTCTTGAAAGCTTTTTGTTTCACGTTCAGGAAGACAATTTGTAAGGATTATCACTGTAAAGGGAAAACAATATTGATACTGCATGACAAGAGAATGCTAACTGCTTGGCAAGTGGATTCTGATTGGTAGAGGTGGAAAATACTCCAGTTAATGATAAGTGACAGTTGACTGTTAAGCTTTGTTTAAATTTTAAACTAGGCCGGCTGATTCTGATTGGTACATCCCTGAGATACATCCCTGAGAAATGCAGTAGGAACTGACTATCACCAATTTTGTTGAAATGAAGTAAGTACAATGTCTGCACATGTTCTGTCTAGAAAAATCAAGGTCCTATATGTTAATATCTTAAATTGATTGTCAGCGAAGAGCTGAAGCTATGTGGTATTTGATATAATCTGCCAGTCTTTCAGTCAATCAGCCTACATATCTAGCATCGCACCAGAAGGGTTCTGGTTTACGATCAGTCATTTGCTGATTTTAGGAGGCTTGAATCACCCCCAGATCCCTGGTTCTGACACTGGACTTATTTAGGAAATGTGAAATGAAGAAGGCAGTAGACGGGTGTTTCAGGGCAAAAGAATCTCTACATTTATTTACATAAAAAGGTATCTCTAATACAAAAACCAAAAGTAAAAGCAACAGTGAAATTGACACTATCATTTATTCAGAGGACAGTAATGAAAGACACTATTAAATTAAACAGATTAAATAATGTTAGAAGGTAAATGGCAGTTCTAATCACAGAAACTTTAATCAGGCTTCCTACTCTTGGGGTCCCTGCACTGTCACCACCCGCCTTCTCTTCCTTACTAGCTAAGCCAGAAAATTGGGAGTCTCAGGAGTTTCAGCTCACCGCTAAGGAAAATACAGTACAGTGGCTGAGATTCTTGCCATCAGTTCTCTTGCTTTGGAACAGGCCTGTGTTTGAGTGGCTTCCCCCCTCTTGAATCACTTTTGTTGCGTTGATGCTTTTGGTTTTGACTTGCTGATTCAGCTTCTTGGTTCAGCCTCTGTGCTTCTTGGTTTTGAAGCAGTTTGTTGGGGGTGGAACCTATGGGGAAGCTGTTTGTGCAGAACCTTGTTGTTGAAAAGACTCTTCCCAAGGTGAGATCAGGGCTGGCAGTACAGACTGTGTGCCCCATTATCTCCCTCAAATCTGTGTTGTCCATTTTGTTTCTGGTGTTTCCTTCTGAAGTCAATTGCTTTCCTGATGGTCAGAGTATGTGTGAATGGATTCTGATTGAGGTTGAATGCCCAGTTTCTCTGAGGCTTCATACTGTCTGAGCCCAAGGTGTAAAAGTCAGTTTCAATTCAAAGTGTTTGGATTGGTTGATTGTTCTCTTAGAGTGGAGATGTAAATGAAATTCCAGACTGAACAGTGATTCTAAGTAACCAGCTCTGTGTCTGTGTATTTTTCCCAGAGCTCAGCCACGCTCCCCCCTTCAATTTTAAAGTTCTGAAAAGTCCAGGGTTTTGGTCCAGTGTTTTAGATGATGGGGATTTTTGCTCAATCCCACACATCAGCACTGATATTCATATATTACCTTCAGTCATTCACAAAAAGCAAGCTACTGACTGTACACACATAGCCCATATTTTCAAACCTCAAAACATTTTTGTTAGTTCATTCACAGGATGAGGGTGTCACTGGCTAGACCAACAATTATTGCCTACAGGACAGTTAAGAGTCAACCATATTGTTGTGGGTCTGGAATCACATGTAGGCCAGACTAGGTAAGGATGGCAGTTTCGTTCTCTCAAGGACATTAGTGAGCTAAATGGGTTTTTCCAACAATTAACAATGGTCATCATTAGATCCTTAATTCTGGATTATTATTGAAGTCAAATTTCATCATCTGCCAAGGTGGATTTGAACCTGTGTTACTGGAACATTTCTTTGGTCTCTGATGAAAGGCTCCAACCCAAAACATTGATTTTCCTGCTCCTCAGATGCTGCCTGACCTGCTGTGCTTTTCCAGCAACACACTGGATTAATCTCTGGATTAACAGTCCAGCGATAATACCACCAGGTAATCACCTCCTTTTTCTTTTGACCAGTGCGTATTTCCTCTTCAGCTCCTTAATGGGGATGCAGCATTGCTCTGGAGTATGGATATAACCTAGTCCAGCAGCTATGAGGAGATGAACTTGAAAATATATTGTCACACATGAGATATAATTCCAAAACTGGCCATTTGCAAAATAATCCTGATTGTGCCAATAGTTACACTGACAACTAATTTAAGTCAGTGGGCTCACATTGTGGCATATTTGTAGGTATTTGATGTTACATACATTACAGAAAGACTATGGAGATAAGTGTGCCTCCTTCTCAGGGTGATGTATTGACAGGGTCAACTAGCCTGGTTTAAAATTTAAAATTAGCAATTAATTGTCAGTCATTATCCATTAGTCCATTTTCCATGGCACTGCTTGTACCAATCAGAGTTCACTTACTAAACAATTCGCACTCTCCTCTCCTACAGCATTAATGCTGTTTCCCCCTTTACATTGGTACTGTATTCTTGTGAATGATCCTGATGAGTGTAAGATGAAAAGTTTCAACAAAGCGTGCCTTTTCCCAGCAATTTTCAAATTATGTTTTCATTTTTTTAACATTACATGAGGCAATCACTGTTCAGCGTTTTAACTGACATAGTTATTACTCAATTTGAATTGAGTGAAAAATCCGTCCATAACTAAACATACCTTGATCATTAAAAGTGGTGGGTGGGTGGGTGGGTAGATGTTTGGGGTTGATGTTACATACAGATAAATCTCTATTCCTGTAGTTAAGAAAAAGTGATACGGCTGTGCAATTCTTTTCCTGGGGTAATTAAAATGGCTTAACAATGCCTCCACCATTAGATAAACACTGATTTCAGATTCAGAAAACATCCAATTAATTTAGATATCTGCAAAGCATTGAGATCCAGCACTGAGCTTTGTGACACACTACTCATTACATCTTGAGAACCTGGAAAAGACCTATTGATGTCTACTTTTTGTTTTCTGTTAGTCAGCCAATCTTCTATCCATGCTATTCACCGCCTACATCATGAGTTTTTTTTTCCCACAATATCTTTGATGTGACACTTAAAATTTATTTCTGGAAATCTAAGTACAGTACATCCTCTGGGTTCCCCTTCATCCATAGCAAGTGTTATCTCCTCAAAGAACTCCAATAAATTGGTCAAATATAATTTCCCTTACCCTTGGGTGGCATGGTGGCTCAGTGGTTAGCACTGCTGCCTCACAGCACAAGGGTCCCAGGTTCAATTCCAGCCTTGGGTGACTATCTGTGTAGGGTTTGCACATTCTCCCTGTGTCTGCGTGGGTGTGCTCCGGTTTCCTCCAGCAGTTCTAAGATGTGCAGGTCAGGTGAATTGGCCATGCTAAATTGCCCATAGAGTTAGGTACATCAGTCAGAGGGAAATGGGTCAGTGTGGACTGGTTGGGCCGAAGGGCCTGTTTCCGCACTGTAGGGAATCTAATCTAATTTTCTTAAAAAAAATTATGTTGTATCTGCCTAACACCTGAGACATAGAAGCTTCCAATAGATTCAGAAACTTAGGCATTCTGCTGTCCCTGACGCTTTCAAGGAAGTAAACAAAATTAATAGCTAACTGCTGGTGCACGAGACATTGTTCCTGTTACCAAAGCTGTGTATAATCCAAATGTCCTGTCTAGAAACAGAAGGATGCACTTGCAACTATCAGGTTGGTGGAACAGAAGATTATGGAATGAATCAAGCATAGTTTTGCTGTGTGAATAGTTTAACGGATGCTCTACACAATGACTGGAGATTGAGAATAGTTACGACCTGCTGTGTTCTTCACTTGTTTGCCGGTCAAGAAAGACCATAGTCTGACATTCCAAACTGGCAGTACTGGTTCCAATATTACTGGGAAAAGAACATCACAATGGCTTTCACTCATAGGAGTCATTTCTCAAAACTACATGCAGCTTTAGAGGTTGATATTCAAGGAAATCTTCTCAAAGTAACTTTTTATCTTAGACATCAAAGTCCTTTATCTCCCACAGCTGCAAATAAGAAGCAATGTCATTAATTTCATACTTACATTACCACATAACTCCATCTCAGCCCCTGTTGGCTTGACTGAGGTGAGATTTAACATTTGATTAATAGACTACATCAAATTAGTGCATCATTTACTGTAAATATACTCTGCATGAATAACAAAGTACCTATTTGCTTTAATACAAAAATGACAAAGACAATCACCCCAGCTTACTCTTCTGGAACACATGGGACTTGAATCAAGGCTAGCTATATCAGAAATAAAGACATTACCACTGTACCACCATCACCCTTCCCTTACTGAATATTGTGCCTTCTTCGATGCTGACATATGACTTTTTGTTATCTATTCTATAGCAGATGAAAGGAGGTGGTTCACACCTCATACAATGAAGGAGAGACAAAGGATTTAAGTGGTCCTCATCTTCTGACTGCTGGCTTTTGGCAGGGTATTGATGCTGCCTGCATGTCTGGAAGGTAGTCATAAGAATTCTACTCTTGCCTCCGACACTCCATTTGCATGTGAGGAGACAGCTAAAATCTTTTCAAGAGCTGCCATCCTGAACGTCAACTGTTTCAGGAGGGTGGACTCCAGGTGATATTACTTCTCTAGAACCTGTATTGGTCATCACAATAATGGCAGCAAACTAATCCTAAATGCCTTGAGGCAGAGAAGGCACCGCAGCTTAAAAGCTGTAGTTCATGTTGTGCTCTGTTGTCATCTTATTACCTCAGAAGTTGCAGTCTGTATTCTTGTGGTAATAAAGACACAGCTTGCTCTCTGGTTACATTTTAGAGGCATTGGCGGCTGGTTGATGGGAACCTTTCAATCACTGTGGTTATTTTCTAGAAATATGTGACCTTTGATATGTTGATACAAAGGGAAGTAGTGCACTCAAAAGTCACACTTGTTCATTACCAGACACACTCTGAGATTACCCTTACTGCATGCACATAGCTTTGATATTTCTCAAACATTTTTCCTTGCAGGTGAGCACCCAGGAATTCTGGATAGCATAACTCTTAATACCATTGGCACTTTTCTTTCTCATTTTCCACTGAGAAGGTGGAATATTCTTATCCAGCTTCCACTACCTTTTGCTGTATGAATTACCTGGTGCCAGAGCAGTATAGCCATCAGAAGGTCTGAGTTGGTGTCTGACAGTGAGCAAGTGTTGAGTTGACAGAGGTTTCAGCAAATTGCAGTAAAATGAAACAACTGTGCCAAAAAGATGTCTTTCATATTCATTTCCTCACTATATACATGAGCCATATCATCCTCCTCCTTAGTGACTTCCTCCTGTGCTTCAGAAACTCCAATGAAACTGCAAACTGTAGAGTAGCAAGTATTACAGCAGCCAGTTAAGAGAACACTACCGGAAATGCCCAGAAACTATGCTGAATGAATTTTATAATGTATATGTTTAGAAAATTTGCTTTGTTGAAAAATTAGCTTAAAAATTTCAGTTTTCTGAATGTATTAAAACTCTCCTGAATCAGTTAATATACAACCAAATTAAATGCATCTAACTATCTCTATATAACCTTTCATTGATCAAATAACCTTGGATTAAAATTAGTTTCAAAATAAAATTTTCCATCAGTTCTCTCCCACTGCCCCATCAAGCTAATACTCCAATTTTAATCCATACTTGCATCCTTTAACTGTTATGATCAGCTAGCCGCATCTCTGCCAATCATTACAAATCACTATATTACTATCAGGAACCCTGTCCTTCGTGATACTCACTGATAACAGCAAAGGATAAATCCATTAAAGGAAATGAATTCACTTATTCCGTTTGTGAAGAGGAAAAAATGAGAAAGAAAAAAATCAATTGAAGAAAAACTAAAAACAGCTTGCTGAAAGTATTCAATCTGTTAAATCTGGAGTTGTTCTCTAAATCCAACAGATGACTTAATTAAAGATTGATTTATTTGGATTGATGGTACAGCAACAAATCTTAAGCTCAATAAATGAGTTTGCCTTGCAGAAGGCAGTCTTGTGACCTTTCCATTGTCTGTCTTAAAGGTCCATGCATGGACTTGAGGGACACTACTGTGACAGCAAAACAGCTGCATAATTGGATGAGTCTAGCTTGACCTAGCCTACTAAGATGAACCTCATTAAATAGAATCTTGGTTTGTATTGGGTCTGGCACTAAATGCTTTCCAAGGAGGTATAGCACAAGGGATAATGGGAAACTTTAATAGGATCCAATATCGAGTGACTGAATAGTACAAAAGCTGATTGCAAAACAGTTCCATTTACTGGGGCAGGGTTTCAGTTTTGGCTGAAATTAATGAATTGGATACAAGTTGCTCTAGAAATTCTACCTAATTGTACAAGCATTAGAGGAAGAAATATGCAAACGTATCAGAGAAATGATCAATAGATAGGCCAATAATCATGAAGAATTTGAACTACACTGAAATTAGTTGGCCAGCAGAGGTAGGTAAAGGGGATAAGGAAATGCAGTTGCTATTGTGTATACAAGATTTATTTCTAACCCAAGCCAAACAAGGGAAGATTTACTTCTGGATCTAATAATGGGGAATGAATGAAGTACCTAAAAGAGGAACAACTTGAAGTAATGATTCCAATATAATATTGTTTATTTTAAAACAAATTCATAAGACGCTACATTCTATCCTCTCTTCTGCATGCTACTAAAACATGAACAGTAAGTAAAGAGCTGTGGAGCAAAGTAAAGGTCTTTGAAAGACCCATCTGAAATTGCAAACAAAACCTTTAAAAAGTGACATCCAGAAATGAAAATGTCAATTTTTCAGCCATTTAGAACTGAAAAGCTAGAGATCTCCTTTTAGAAGGCAAAGTAGAAGGCAATAAAAAGATGGGTCAACCTCGGTTTAGCTGCATGAGGGATATCATGAAATAGTTGGAGAAAAGCTATAGTAAGAATATGAAATGGCACAAGGTAGATGAGCATAGCATAACATGAGATCCCTTGGCAAGACTAACAAGAAGCAACAAAAGCAGCAGCAATGATTATAGTTGTGAAGGACATGAGCATGATAAACACTAGCACGACAAATTTGAATAAAGCAGAGATTTGGATAACAGAGGTTCAGAAAATAAAATAAACAACAATATTGGTAGATAATGATGTAAAGTAACAATGGCAAACATTTAAAAAAGCATTCAGACGCCGGAAAAAAATATATTCTGTTTTAATAAAAGGAACTGAACACAAATGAGACATCATGGATGAATTAAAATATAAGGGAAAACTTAAGAGTAATGAAAGAGGCATACACTAAATGATTAAATTAGATTACTTACAGTGTGGAAACAGGCCCTTCCACACAAGCCCACACCCATTCCCCTGCAGGCAATTTAGCATGGCCAATTCACCTAACCTGCACATTTTTGGACTGTGGGAGGGAATAGCAGCACCCAGAGGAAACCCACGCAGACACGGAGAGAATGTGCAAACACCACACAGTCAGTCACCTGAGGCTGGGAATTGAACCCAGGTCTCTGGCATTGTGAGGCAGCAATGCTAACCATTGTGCCACCATGCCTATATGGATATCAGGGGAGAGCATGACAGGGGAGCAATTAGGAGAGAATTTTTAAAAATAGGAACATGGAAAGGAACTACAAAACCATCAAAAAGCATAAAATAAAATATCCAATGGACATGTAAATAATAAAAAGCATTTATGATATAAGTAGGGCCAGGAAGTGATAGGCAAGATAAACACATAGACAGTAATAGCAAAATGACAGAAACATCAAATAATTACCATGCAATTACCATGGCTGAATCAACACCCTGAGGATTATCACTGAACTGAAACTGGATTTGCCACCTAAATACTGTGGTTACAAGAGAACACCTGAGGCTGGGAATGCTGTGCTGAGTAATTTGCACCCTGACATATCAAAGGCTTTCCATTATCTAGAATGAGCTTTATTGTCACATGTACTCACATGAGTACAGTGAAAAGTTTTCAAGTCATCATTTATAGCACCACCTTAGGTACAAAGATACCTCAGTACAGATTCTTTAGTACAAATTTTTAGAAACAAATTAGAAAAATAAGGAAATAAAAAGTCCAACATTGCAGACCTTCGTGCCATCTCAGGTACAAAAGTGCAAAATCTTAAGAATAAATTGGGAAAAAAAAGTCCAGAACAACAGTCCTTCCAATCCAGTCCTCGCCTCCAGTTCATGCCATCCCTCCCCTCCAGACTGCGCTGGACTTCACGTCAAGGCCAGGAGTCCACATTAAGGTACAAGTCCGGAGTGTGATAGCATACTCTCCATTTGCCTGGATGAGTGCAACTCAAACAACTTCCAGGAATTTCAGTACTATCCAAGTCAAAACAACCAAACTTGTTTAGCATCTCATCCATTACTTTAAACATTCACAAACTCCCATCACTGGCAGCAAGATGTACTGCAGCAACTCCTCAATGGTCCTTCCACAATATTTTCCAAATCCATGATTTCAATCACTAAAAATGAAGACAGTCTGTTGTACAACAGACTTTGGAAGTGGTTAACAGTTTGAAGAATGCTGTCATTTATCCCTCTGTCAATGAGTGAAAGATAACATTTAAAGAACACCAGCTGAAGAGATATCTCAGTTAAGCAAAGTCCTTGAAAGTAGGGTCGAACATAGACAAGAATGTGAAGAAGGCATTTGTAAAGCTTGCCTTTATTGGTCAGTGCATTGAGTATAGGAGTTGTGAAGTCATGTTGCGGCTCTACAGGACATTGGTAAGGCCATTTTTGGAATACTGCGATCAATTCTGGTCTCCCTGTTAGAGGAAGGATTTTGTGAAACTTAAAGGATTCAGAAAAGATTTACAAAGAATGGTGTCAGGTTTGGAAGATTTGAGCTATAGGGAGAGGCTGAATAGGCTGAGGCTATTTTCCTTGGAGCGTCGAGACTGAGGGATGTCTTTATAGACCTTCAGGCATGTCCAAACCATTTCCTGCCCTTCTACTCAATGCAAGCTGGAAGAACAGCATCTCATTTTCTGCTTGGGTGCCCTGCAGCCTTGAGGGCTCAATATCGAGTTCAATATTTTTAGAGTCTAAGCAGCTTCTTCCATGTCTTTTACCCATCCCACATCCCAGGCCTTATCATCACATGGGCTGTTTATAAAATCATGAGGGGCACAGATAGGGTGATTAGCCAAGGTCTTTTCCCCATGGTAACAGAGTTCAAAACTAGAGGACATAGGTTTAAGGTGAGAGGAGAAAGATTCAAAAGGGACATAAAGGGCAACATTTTCATACAGAGAGTGGTGCGTGTATGGAATGAACTGCCAGAAGAAATGGTGGAGACTGGTACAACATTTAAAAGGCATCTGAATGGGTATATGAATGAGAAGGGTTGAGAGAGATATGAGCCAAATGCTGGCAAATGGGACTAGATTAATTTAGGATATCTGGTTGGCATGGACATGTTTAGACTGAAGGGTCTGTTTCAATGCTGTACAGCTCTATGGCTCTACGTATTTTCTGGGTATCAGAGAAAGTTTGAGAAATTAGTACTTTTAATCACTTCATAAATTCTGAAAGCTGAACTGTTAACTCAATTCAAGGACCTAAATCTAATTGACCTTCAACGCAAACTGAGGATTTTCTTTCAGTCTGTGACTGATAGCAATGTTAACTCATCAACAGGAAACCAAAGAAACTGGGAGAACTTATAGTTTAAGACTCCTGATCCACAGTTTTCCCACGCCGAGATCCATCCATAATTCTTCTGCAGAACTTTGTTGTCTGTGATTGATTGTGTGCGGGATTAAGGGAATATGGCTTAATTCAGCACTGAAGCTTAGTTGATAACCATTCTGCTGTTTATCGTAAGAATATTTTGCCTATAATAAATATTATTTGTGACTTTATTACTGTTACCAGATTCCTTCAATAACATTAAACTAATTGACAATTTTGATAATTTGATGGAATAGTGAGGCGCGATTACCAGCATATTCCTCCAGTTGGAGTCATATCAAGTTAGTCATAAGTAAAGGACAAAAAAGTGTCTTAAATTATAAAACTAAAATGGCATTAGAAACAGCTAAGACTTCCTTGGAGATGGAGGAGTATCCATGACTGGTTTACATAATTTAACAAAGGCTATGGAAATAGAATTGGCAAAGGAATTAAATATGGAAATTCCTGCAAAAGCTAATGAGGCAGAGATAGTTAACATACTGGCAGAGCATTTGGGATTGGTAGAAGGGTGAGAGGGGCCAAGTACACCAAGTGGTCAGTCACTTGAGTTTATGAGAATTCAATTACAGTTAAAGCAGCTTAAGATAGGAATTAAAAGGAATGAAAGAGAAGTGGTTCTTTTAAAAAAATTGAACTCAAACAAGAATAAAGAAAGAACTTCAAAGAGAGGAGAAAGAAAAATGAGCTCTTGATAGGCTGGAACTAGTATGTCAAATGGAAAAGATATGGGAACCATCAGCTTAAACGCTGCTGTTTAAAGAAAACACCTCAGGTGTTGAGAAAGATTCTAATGAGGAAAAGCCTAGCCATAGCCATTTCAGCAAAGAAATGTTTAAATTGGTTCTGTTTTGATAAAGCTACCTACTACAGGGGACCTCAAATGCTCGTCTTTTTTCTGAACTGAGAATTTCTCACCACCATGATTGACAGGACCTTCAACCGTGTCCAATCCATTTCCCGCACTTCCAGTCAATGCAAGCTAGAAGAAAAACGTCTCGTTTTCCGCTTGGGTACCCTGTAGCCTTTAGGACTCAATATCGAGTTCAATAAGTTTAGGGCTTGAGCACTTCTTCCATGCCTTTTACCCACCCAAGCCTTATCATCACAAGGGTGGTTTTCATCACAGTCAACCTATTTTTATCCATAAAGGTCCCCATTTATTGCCTTTCCCCAGTTGCCCTTGAGAAGGTGATGCAGAGTTGTTTTCTTGAACCAGTGCAGTCCACATGCTGCAGATTGATCCACAATACCCTTAGGAAGAAAATTCTAGGATTTTGTCCCTGTAACAGTGAAGAAACAGCGACATATTTCCAAGACATGTTGAGGAGGGGAACTTGCAGGGTGATGGTGTTCCCAGTTATCTGCTGCTCTTGTCCTTCTAGATGGAAGAGGTTGTGGGTTTGAAAGGTACTGTCTAAGGATCTTTGATGAATTTCTGCAATGCATCTTGTAGATAGCACACACTGTTGCCATGGAGCATCGGTGATGGAGGATGTGGGTGCTTGTGGATTTGGAGCTAATCAAGCAGGCTGTTTTGTCCTGGATGTTGTCAAGTGTCTTAAGTGTTGTTGGAGCTGCACTCATCAAGCAGTCTGATGCATCTTTGCTTCTTCTGCACCCAAAGTAAGTATATCTTCCTTAAGTATGGAAGCCAAATATGCACTCACCAATCCCTGCATGAATTATTCATGTACAGATCATTCTGCTATTACAGGCGTTTCGTTAATACGAATACGCTATAACACGATTGACGAATTGGGAGAACTTGTTTCTAAAGCCCCAAGTTTTAAAGCGGTGTATTGGTTATAATGTGATTCTGACCCCATTAGTTTAAATAGTGCTGCCATTATGCGATTTTCTTATGGGATTGCACGAGAATGGAACTATCACACGACAGCAGAACTGACTGTAATACCATCCACTTGCAATAAGGTCCAAAAACATTCTTGCTTTCTTAATGCTTGCTGTTCCTACATGCTGTTTGTGTTTCTTGTACAAATACTTTAACTGTCTCAAAGTTTCAAATCTTTAAACAAAAATCTGCTTTTCTATCCTTACAAAATGAAGATCCTCACATTTTTCTACATTATACTCCATTCACCGAATCTGTCTATATCTCAGTGCAGCCTGTGTCCTCATAGCTTGCAATGCCACCTAGCTGTGTATCATCAGCAACCTTAGATGAGACAGAGTACTGTTTCGAAATTAATGTAGCTTGCAAATAGCTGAGGCCAGAGACAGATCCTTGTGATACTCCACTAGTGACAACCTAACAACTTAAAAATGCCTCATTTATTCCTGTTCCCCACTTCTTGTCTGTTAAACAATCCTCTATCTATGCAAACATATCATTCAATTAAATAACCCCTCATTTTGTGTTTTTTGTATGGCACCTTTTGGAAATCCTGTATTTATTTATTTTGTTTCTCCTTACTTGCATTCTCAAAAATTTGCTTTTGTCAAATAGATTTTCCCTTTCATAAAACTATATTGACAAAACTATATGTTCTAATCATATTAGTAGTTTTCCAAGTGCAATGTTATCTGCATATTAGAACTTAGAACATCGAACAATACAGCGCAGAACAGGACATTTGGCCCTCGATGTTGCGCCGACCTGTGAACTATTCTCAGCTTGTCTCCCTAAACTATCCCATCATCAACCATGAGTTTATGCAAGGATTGTTTAAATCTCCCTAATGTGGCTCAGTTGACTACATTGGTAGGTCGGGCATTCGACACCTTTACCACTCTCTGAATAAAGAACCTGCCTCTGACATCAGTCTTAAATCTATCACCTCTCAATTTGTAGTTATGCCCCTCGTACAAGCTGACATCATCATTCTAGGAAAAAGACTTTCACTGACTACCCTATCTAATTCTCTGATCATTTTGTATGTCTCTATCAAATCCCCTCTTAGCCTTCTTCTTTCCAATGAGAACAGACCCAAGTTTCTCAGTCTTTCCTCATAAGACCTTCCCTCCAGACCAGGCAACATCCTGGTAAATCTCCTCTGCACCTTTTCCAATGCTTCCACATCCTTCCCGAAATATGGCGACCAGAACTGTACACAATATTCCAAGTGTGGCCGCACTAGCGTTTTGTATAGTTGCAGCATGATATTGCGGCTCCGGAACTCAATCCCTCTACCAATGAAATCTAACACACCGTATGCCTTTTTAACAGCACTATCAACCTGGGTGGCAACTTTCAGGGATCTGTGTACATGGACTCCAAGATCCCTCTGCACATCCACACTACCAAGAATCTTTCCATTGACCCAGTCCTCTGCCTTCCAGTTATTCTTCCCAAAGTGCATCACCTCACATTTATCTGCTTTGAACTCCATTTGCCACCTCTCAGCCCAGTTCTGCAGTTTATCCAAGTCCCCCTGCAACCTGTAACATTCTTCCAAACTGTCCACTACTCCACCGACTTTAGTGTCTTCTCCAAATTTACTAATCCATCCACCTATGCCTGCGTCTAAGTCATTTATAAAAATTACAAACAGCAGTGGTCCCAAAACAACTCCTTGTGGCACACCACTAGTAACCGGACTCCAGGCTGAATATTTTCCATCAACCATCACTCGCTGCCTTCTTTCAGAAAGCCAGTTTCTAACCCAAACTGCTAAATCACCCTCAATTTCATGCCACTGCATTTTCTCCATCAGCCTACCATTGGAACCTTATCAAAGGCTTTACCAAAGTCTAAGTATACCATGCGCAGGAATGAAGAAGGGCTTATGCCTGAAACGTCGATTCTCCTGTTCCTTGGATGCTGCCTGACCTGCTGCGCTTTTCCAGCAACACATTTTCAGCTCTGATCTCCAGCATCTGCAGTCCTTACTTTCTCCTCCACATATACCATGTCAACTGCCCTACCCTCATCTACATGCTTGGTCACCTTCTCAAAAAACTCAATGAGGTTTGTGAGACACGACCTGCTGTTGACGAATTGTTGCTTGCTAGATGATTATAGAACATAGAACATAGAACAGTACAGCACAGAACAGGCCCTTCAGCCCACGATGTTGTGCCGACCACTGATCCTCATGTATGCACCCTTAAATTTCTGTGACCATATGCATGTCCAGGAGTCTCTTAAATGTCCCCAATGACCCTGCCTCCACAACTGCTGCTGGCAATGCATTCCATGCTCTCACAACTCTCTGTGTAAAGAACCCGCCTCTGAAATCCCCTCTATACTTTCCTCCAACCAGCTTAAAACTATGACCCCTCGTGTTAGTCATTTCTGCCCTGGGAAATAGTCTCTGGCTATCGACTCTATCTATGCCTCTCATTATCTTGTTTATCTCAATTAGGTCCCCTCTTCTCCTCCTTTTCTCCAATGAAAAAAGTCCGAGCTCAGTCAACCTCACCTCATAAGCCCTCCAGTCCAGGCAGCATCTTGGTAAACCTCCTCTGAACCCTCTCCAAAGCATCCACATCTTTCTTATAATAGGGCGACCAGAACTGGACGCAGTATTCCAAGTGCGGTCTAACCAAAGTTTTATAGAGCTGCAACAAGATCTCACGACTCTTAACCTCAATACCCTTGTTAATGAAAGCCAAAACACCATATGCTTCCTTAACAACCCTGTCCACTTGGGTGGCCATTTTAAGGGATCTATGTACCTGCACACCAAGATCCCTCTGTTCCTCCACACTGCCAAGAATCCTATCCTTACTCCTGTACTCAGCTTTCAAATTCGACTTTCCAAAATGCATCACCTCGCATTTATCCAGGTTGAACTCCATCTGCCACCTCTCAGCCCATCTCTGCATCCTGTCAATGTCCCGCTGCAGCCTACAACAGCCCTCTATACTGTCAATAGCACCTCCAACCTTTGTGTCATCTGCAAACTTGCTGACCCATCCTTCAATCCCCTCATCTAAGTCATTAATAAAAATTACAAACAATAGAGACCCAAGGACAGAGCCCTGTGGAACACCGCTCACCACAGACTTCCAGGCAGAATATTTTCCTTCTACTACCACTTGCTGTCTTCTGTTGGCCAGCCAATTCTGTATCCAGAGAGCTATGTTCCCCTGAATCCTATTCCTCCTGACCTTCTGAATGAGCCTACCATGGGGAACCTTATCAAATGCCTTGCTGAAGTCCATATACACCACATCCACAGCTCGACTCTCATCAACCTTTCTAGTCACATCCTCAAAGAACTCGATAAGGTTTGTGAGGCATTACTTGCCCCTCACAAAGTCGTGTTGACTGCATTTAATCAAGCCATGCTCTTCTTATCTCTTATAATCCTTTCCAAAACCTTTCCTACAACAGAAGTAAGGCTCACTGGTCATCCCTCCTGGCCTTCTTGAATAAGGGCACAACATTTGCAATCCTCCAGTCCTCTGGTATTAAACCTGTAGAGAATGATGACTCAAATATCAAAGCCAAAGGCTCTGCTATCTCCTCCCTAGCTTCCCAGAGAGTCCTCGGATAAATCCCATCCGGCCAGGGAACTTGTCTACTTTCACTCCTTTTAGAATTGATAACACCTGTTCACAACTAACCTCGATCCTTTCTAGTCTAATATCTTGTACCTCAATCTTCTCCTCTACAATATTTTCCTTTTCCTGAGTGAAAATCGATGAGAAATGTCCGTTTAGCATCTTTCCGATCTCCACAGGGTCCATACTCAACTTCCCACTTCTGTCTTTGACTGGCCCTATTCCTATCCTAGTCATCCTTTTATTTCTCACATATGTATAGAAAGCTTTAGGGTTCTCCTTTATTCTATTTGCTAAAGACTGCTCATGTCCTCTCTTTGCTCTTAACTCTCTCTTTAAATCCTTCCTAGCTGATCTGTAACTCTCCATCGCCTCATCAGCACATAAGCCTCCTTCTTCTGCTTAACAAGAGATGCAATTTCTGTAGTAAACCACAATTCCCTTACCTTATCACTTCCTCCCTGCCTGACAGGGACATATCTATCAAGGATATGCAATATCTGTTCCTTAAACCAGCTCCATATTTCCATTGTCTGCATCCCCTGCATTTTGCATGCATTTCACAATGGCAGAGACCAGGCTAATTGGTTTGTAGGTCCTTCTGTTCAGTCTTCCTCTTCTTGAATAACAATGTTGTATTTGCTTATATTGAATTTGCTTGTAACATTCTAGAATCAAGAGAATTTTGCAAAATAATATCCAATGCATCTACTATCTCTGCACCTACCCCCTTCAGAACTCTCGGGCATCAGTCATCAGATCCTGCAGATCTTTGTTTCTGGTGTACTTTTTCCCGATATTAAGCACATTAATTTCCTCAGTCTTATTCGCCATACATAATCTTCTATTTTGGATAAGCAATTTGTATCTTTCACTTTGAAGACAGTCACAAAATACTCATTCAATAACTCTGCTATTTTTTCATTTCCTGTGATAATTCATCCTTGTCTCTGCTTCTAAGAAACCAACATTTATTTTAGCTTATTCACACCCTTTTGCAATCTTTTTAAAATATTCGTGCCTAGTTTATTTATTCAATTTTTATCCTTTTTAATCAACATTGTTCTGACCCTTAGCTTGCTCCCAAAATCTTCTGAAACCCCAGACTTGCTACTATTCTTTGCAACATTATAATTTTTTTTCCAATGCCACCCAAAACCTCCTTATTAAAACACAGATTAGATTAGATTACTTACGGTGTAGAAACAGGCCGTTCGGCTCAAAAAGTCCATATCAACCCTCGGAAGAGCAATCCACCCAGACCCATTCCCCTACATTTACCCATTCACCTAACACTATGGGCAATTTAGCATGGCCAATTCACCTAACCTGCACATTTTTGGACTGTGGGAGGAAACCAGAGCACCCGGAGGAAACCCACGCAGACACAGGGAGAATGTGCAAACTCCACACAGTTGCCTGAGGCGGGAATTGATCCTGGGTCTCTGGCGCTGTGAGGCAGCAGTACTAACCACAGTGCCACCGTGCTGCCAGAGAGTGGCACAGGTATAGAATGTAGAACAGTACAGTACAGGAACAGGCCCTTTGGCCCACGATGTTATGCGAACGTGATGCCAAATTAAACTAATCTCTTCTATCTGCCCTTGGTCCATATCTCTCCATTCCTTTCTTATTGATGTGCTTATCTGAAAGCCCCTATTGTATCTATCCCCACCATTATCCCTGGCAGCATGTTCCAGGCACCTACCACACTCTGTGTTAAAAAACTTGCCCCTCACATTGTCTTTGAACTTTCCCACTCGCATCATATATACATGCCCCCCAGTATTAAGACATTTCAATTTTGGGATAAAGCTGATGGGCCAAATAATCTTCTGATATACCGGATGATTCTACGGAACCAATCCTTATTTATGGGACATGAAACAATCCTTACATATGAGATTGCTACCATTGATAGATTAACACCAATGCCCCAAATCATGGTGACTGCTCGAAGGTCTATCCCTGGTTAAGTAAAGCATGCGTCACCAGAGAAAGTTAAGTCAACTTTCACACCTCTATAGAAATAGGGACACCTGCTTTTGACATATCGAAAGGCAAAAGATTTACTGCCATGTAGGTGCAGCAACAGCAACTTTGCTGTGAAGATGGAATTTTGTTTTTGAAAACTTTTGAATTGCACCACCTCCAGGTGCTTCACCAATGACCTACCCTTCATAATAAGGTCAGAAGTGGGATGTTTACCATGGAGGTTGCACAATGTTCAGCATCATTCACGACTCCTGAGGCACTGAAGCAGCCCATGTCCAAATGCAGCAAATCTGGTCGATAACCAGGCTTGGACTGAAAAATGGTAACATTCATGCCACACAAGTGCCAGGCCATGACCATCTCCAATAACATACAATCTAACCACTGCTCTCTGAAGTTCAATTGTGTTACCATCACTGTTGATAAAGTGTGGGGCTGAGAAAAGCACAGCAGGTCAAATGCATCAGAGGAGCAGGAGAGTCAACCTTTCAGCAAGTCCTGACCTGAAACATCAACCCCCTCTACTCATCTGATGCTACTTGACCTGCTCTGCTTTGTCCAGGTCCACACTTCGTCAACTCTGACTTTCCAGCATCTGCAGTCCTTACTATCTCCAAGTTACCATCACTGAATGCTCAATTATCAACATCCTGGGGACTATCAATGACCAGAAACTGGACTAGCCATACAGCAACTACAAGAGTAGGTCAGAGGCAAAGAATAGCAAGTATATAATTTCATATGCCTCCCCAAAGCCTGTCTGCCATCTACAAAGAACACGTGAGGAGAGTGATGGAATACTCATCAATTTAAATTAGATTCCCTATAGTATGGAAACTGGCCCTTTAGCCCAACAAGTCCACACCAACCCTCTGAAAAGTAACTCACCTAGACTCATTCTGGTAACCTATCTTTACCCCCGACTAATGCACCTAACATTATAGGCAATTTAGCATGGCCAATTCACCTGACCTGCACGTTTGGAATGTGGGTGGAAACTGGAGCAACTGAAGGACACCCACGCAGACACAAGGAGAATGTGCAAACTCCACACAGTTGCTTGAGGCAGGAATTTAACCCTGGTCCCTGGAGCTGTGAGGCAGCAGTGCTAACCACTGAGCCACCGTTTGGATAAGTGCAGCTCTAACAACATTCAAGAAACTTGACAACATTCAGGACAAAGCAGCTTACTTGATTGGCACTAAATCCACAATCATCCACTTCCACCACCAACACTCAGGAGCAGCAGTGGGTACGATCTACAAAATGCACTGCCAAAGTTCATCAAAAGTCCTTAGACAGCAGCTTTCAAACACACAGCCACTTCCATCTAGAAGGATAAGGGGAGCAGATACATGGGAACACCACAACTCGTCCATTCCCCTCCAAGCCTCTCATCATCGTGACATAGAAATATATTGCTGTTTCTTCATTGTCATTAGGTCAAAATCCTGGAATTTCCTCCCTAACAGCATTGCGTACTTGTCTATTCCAAATGCACTGCCGCAATTTGAGAAGCAGCTCAACACTAGCCTCTAAAGGGCAACTAGGGATGGGCAATAAATGCTTGCCCAACCAGCAGCACATGCATCCCATGACCAAATACACAAAAAAAAGTAGAGTTTTGAGAAGATTTGTGGCTCAGATTGAGGTTCTGGATGTAAGTTTGCTCGCTGAGCTAGAAAGCTCGTTTTCAGACTTTTCATCACCATACTAGGTAACATCATCAGTGAGCCTCCAGTGAAGCACGAGTGGTATGGCCTGCTTTTTACTTTGTTTATACTTTGGGTTGGTGTCATTTCCTGTAGTGATGTCATTTCCTGTTCTTTTTCTCAGGGTGTGGTAAATAGGATCCAAGCCAATGTGTTTGTTGATAGAGTTCTGGTTGAAGTGCCATGTTTCTAGGAATTCTCACGTGTCAATGTGGCGTGGCTTGTCCTATGATGGGTGTGTTGTCCCAGTCAAACTGGTGTCTGTCCTCACCTGTATGTAAAGATACTAGTGAGAGTGGGTTATGCCTTTTTGTCGCTAGTTGATGTTCATGCATCCTGGTGGCTAGTTTTCTGCCTGTTTGCCCAATGTGTGTTTGTTACAGTTCTTGCAAGGTATTTTATAAATGACACTAGTTTTGCTTGTTTTCTGTATAGGGTCTTTCAAGTTCACTAGCTGTTCTTTTAGTGTGTTGGTGGGTTTGTGGGCTTCTATGATGCCAAGAGGTCGGAGTAGTCTGGCATGATTATATATGCGATGTTTATAGTACAGGAGGCCATTTTCAGCCCATTGTGGCTATACTGCTCAACAATGACTCAGCCAGACTGACTTCATTATCCAGTTCTTGCCCCATAGCCCTGGAGGCTTCTGTAACAGTATCTAAGCACAAAACCTACCAGCTCAGCAAGCAAACTTACAACCTAAACCTCAACCTGAACTACAAACCTTCTCCAAAATTGCAAACAGCACCTAAGTTCTGTTAATACGTTATGATAAATTCTGACTCAAACTCCCTTTCAGGCAGTGAATTCCAGACTCCCCAACACCCTCTGAGCAAAAAATAATTTCTCAACTCTCCTTGTAGTCTTCTACTTTTTACCTTAAATCTATGCCCTTTGGTCATTGAACCATCCATTACTAGAAAAATAACTTTCCTATCTACCCTATATATTCTATCCTCTCATAATCCTATACACCTTTATTTGAATCCCTTTCAACCTTCCCTGCTCTCAGGAGAGCAAACTGCCTTTCCAATCTTTCCTCACAGACTAAAAAACACAAGCTATTTCCCCAGTCAATTTAGCAATCTCCTCCCCTTACTTCTGTGCAATTTATTTTATTCTCAAGATTCATTTGCACCAGGCCTCCAACTCCCCCAAGAAATTCTTGCTTAATGTTTAGCTATTGATATAACTACTGTTAAACAGCCTATGATCTACTTTAACCAGCATTTGCTGACTCTTGCTATTTCTAACCTTCACCTAGACTGATTCTACTTGCTGATTTTCTGAACCAAGATCCTTTCATATTAATGAGCTTATGCCAACCTTCGTCAACAGGGTTACCCCTCTTCCTTTTCCCTCTGCCTGTCATATTTCTGATACTTGAGAATAACATTCACTTGATACAAATTTTAAAAGACCAATCTGTTGGACAGTCTGAAGTATACCAACATTGAAAGACCTGAATCGAGTGATTAGTATTCAAAGGAAATCTATTCAAAGATTGTTTAAAAGGTGAAACATAACAGTAAAACAAAAGGTCAGCCTAATTTAAAGATGAATGACCAAGATTATGTTGAACATTTAGGGTTTGTCAATCTTGACATCTGGACATTAAAATCTACACTGAAGTGTAAATCATTAGAACCAGTTATGAAATGGCACTTTTTAATGTGGACATCAGAAATCTTTACTGCATCCGTTATACAGTGTTTTGTTAAAAGCCATTTATTCTTCTCCACATCAATTAAATTCCTTGTACAAAAATATAGAAAATTGCACTGTGACATTTGAACTACTGCTTTCATTGCTATTGTGGAGAAAACACTTTACATCAAACTTTTTTCGAAGTACAGTATGCAAATTTGAGTTTGTTTCCAATGCTATCATAAGTGATATTTGGAATGTGCTGTGTGCACACACCCAAGCTCTTGATACATGCAGGTTGGCTGAAGTATGCTTCTTCTGTCCAGATTGCCAAGCTTGTAAATTTGGTGGCCTTGATAATTTGCATAATCAGAGATTATCCGCTTGCTCTCCCTCATCTCCAGGCCCACCCACTAGCAAAGCAATATGACTGAAAATAGGGTGGAAGCACAACTGCAGGTGTGCAAAGCCAACGGTTACAAGTCTGCAAGTTTTTTTTTGTCTCTGCCTACTGCTAGAGTACAGAAGCAGTGAAGTCACACTGGAAAATAATCAGGAAGATTGCAAAGATAGCATGTTCTTGAGCAAGACCCCTTATGTCTTGCTACCTGGTTCATTCAAGTCAGCTTCTTCAGGTATCTCTCAAAACAATTACCCTTCCCTTTGTTCTCTACACTAAGTGTATCAGGAAACCGAGAAAGATTTCCAACCAGCCTCTTCTCCAGAGCACCACTTGTCCACTGCCTATAAAAAAGCATAGGCTCAGGTCTGTCCCCCTGCTGAAACTCCAGAATAAATATAAAGTTAACAATGATCTAATGTACTGGGAACTCCTTCCCTCTTAGTTTCTGATCGTTACAGATAGCAAGTGTTACCTGCTGTTGTGAAGAATATGAAGAAAATTCGAAAACAAGCTGGAGATAATTACGGTGAATGTGGCATTAAATAATAAACTACAATGATTTCAAATTTTGACAAGTGTTATGAATTTTTGCCCTGTTTAAATCACAGCCCCTTAATAGTTCATTTGATGGTCACACAATATAAGCGAAAAACATTTGTCATTTAATCTTAGATTTGAGCTTTGAATTTTAAGATGAGAAAGAATTCTCTCTTTTGTCAAAACTGTAAATTTATTAACAAACATGAATAGATAGTAATCTTTGGCAGGTTTAAATTATAGTGGACAACTGTTTCAACAGTTGGTTTTTAGCTTCTTTAAAAGATCAGTTGGACTTATTTGAAGCATGTTTAAAGTTTAGCTTGTAGTTCATATCTGACTGAATATATTCAAAATGAAAATTGAAAATTAATATCACTTCAGGTGTTTGGTGCAACAAATAATTGAGTGATCCTAATTTTAAGAATGTGAAAAATGGTGGGGAGAAACAGATACCAGACCATCAAATCTGTCCCATACAGTTGTGATGTCTTGTATTTGAAAATATATGCACTCCCAGCCATATCTGGAAGCCATTTGCGAGAGACAAATAAAATTTAAAGTACTATCCATTTGGGGAAATGAAATCTGGAAAATTCCACTCCAACCAGCTTAGGTATTCAAAACTAATCCAGATAGCACTTGGGCCCTGATTAATTTTATAAAGTACTTACCTCTTTTATGAGGTGACTTCCATCCCAGCCAGAAAAGGGCCTGGCTTTTGCTTGAAAGAATGAACATAATTTTTTTTAAGAGTCATATTTTGTCATGGGAGCTTCAACAAATGCCCAATGATGCTGATAACAGCAACTACATTTCAGCAGGAGAGAAGAAATTGACTCCAAGTCATTGAGACTAAAAGTTACTAAACGAAGCTTAGTAATTAAAATTGGGAACTATTAATTTCTAGTTTGTCACATTTAATTCTCAGGAGAAAATATAGCCTCAGACAGTTGGATTGTAATAGATCAGAGGTAAAAGTACAATTTTGCAAGAGTCAATTCTCAATTTTCTCAACCATTACAGCTTCTTATAAACAGTACTAGAAAGCAAATAATCTTACTTTCTACAATAAATACAACATGAACATCTTGTGTTTCACAGTGGACACGCAGCTAATTTTAGGTCCCTAAGTAAGTCAACATCATTGATATAATAGCCTGAATACATTAAAAACCAAAATCATAAAATGTAATAAAAAATGTTTTAAACTTGTACTACACAGTATACACAGGTCACAAGTCCACTGCATTTTAACAGAACAAATACTTTCAAACGTCAAATGGTATTGTTTCTCAAATAAATTACAGTGTGTGCGTACAAAACCCATTACCATCACAGAGAAGCTAAAGATTCAGATCTGCAGCCTTGAATAATTTACTGTGTAACAATATAATACAATTATATACATGGTTTTTCTTCCCCTTGGCTTCCACACAAAAGGCATTATAAACACTATGAACAGGATTTGTGTTTGTAAATTTAAAGCATGATCTATGTTTAAATGAAGTAAACATGGCAAGAAACAAGCCAAAGAAAGGCCGTATAAGAATTGGCAGTGACAGAGGCTGTGTGTTTATCTGCTTAAGAGTATGAAAAAATAAAGAAAAGACATTTAGTTTTTACAATGAGCAGAAATTAAGGTCTTTGATGCCTGATGTCACATCATACAATCTCCTTCAGCAACTTTGGTTATGTTTTATAACAGTCACATGTAGTTTGAGGTGAGAAAGCCATGCTCTCCACGTACTCTACTCAAATGGATCATTGCTCGATCGTAAGCAATTTGAACAGATTTTCGAATGCTTGATTTACGCCCTTCCATCATTTTCAGTTTGTCCACTGTATCATCAATGCCAAGAGCAAGTAATTTTGAACGGGGAAGCCATTGCCTGTTAGTGAATACATTACAGTAATAAGTTAGAAACCATACAATCAAATAAAGCAGAAATTACAGATTAAATTAGATTACTTAGTGTGAAAACAGGCCCTTTGACACAAGTCCACACCGATCTGCCGAAGCGCAACCCACCCAGACCCATTCCCCTACATTTACCCCTTCACCTAATGTTACAGGCAATTTAGCGCGGCACATTTAACCTGCACATTTTTGGATTGTGGGAGGAAACCGGAGCACCCGGAGGAAACCCACACAGACATGGGGAGAATGGCAACTCTCTGTGTGGAGTTTGCACAGAGGCAGAAATTGAACCCGGGTCTCGGGCGCTGTGAGGCAGCAGTGCTAACCACTATGCCACCGTGTCTAATTACCAATAATAATGGCTTGAAACTACATAATCAAATTTCACACTTCATGTACAAGTGTTTGCTAGACTTGTATCATCAGGGGTCTCTTTTTGCACAAAATCCATATTTAACCCAAAAGGCTGACGCACATAGCAAAACTGTCTGCTAATGTGGGCTAAGAACTTAATTCAGTTTATATCAGAAAGCATGCCACAGGTAACGTGCAGGAACAAAAATCAAGTATGAAAATGGACAACTTCACTGCACACTGTAGACTTTAGATGCAATTAATTACACATAGGACTGGTTATGCAGCAACCTTTGTTAGTGTTCTTAAATATTTTGGTTTTCCAGAATGTCCTGATCAGATTACAGCAATTGCTTTTTCATTAAATACAACCAGAGAATCAGTATGCATCTTTAAAATTCCAAACTTTTGTTTATGATTAGCAAGACTGATTTACAGGGAACAGAAATCGACAGCTTGTCAAATTGTCACATACATCTGACAGCAGTCACCTGAGCAACATACAGAGTGCTGGCTGTATATTTTCAGAGTCTGCTACTTGACTGAGCTCTTCCCTCAAGAACTGGGGGAATGCAGCCAAATTCAAACATCAAAATAACAGGGCTCTGGATGAAAACGCACATGAAGTTATTTAAGACATGAAAAACAACAATATAGGTATGAGAGAGACATAAATACTGAATAAATAAATGTAAAAAAGGATAATAAATAATCCACTAATACACAAATCTACAGATCAAAACTTTTCCATTTACCACGTCCTTTTGTTGTCAAAAAACAATACGAGGTAAAGTTTCTCTCCAGCTTCTGCATGCATCTGTTCTCCTAGCTTTACTACATCCAGCGGAGGTACAGGTATTGGGACACCATTGTGGTACAATCCATCTCGAGGCATATTAGGATCAATGATCTATAAAGTAAAACATTACAGGAAATAAAGGAAAAACATTTTGTATTTGCAAAGCACCTGTCATGATCTCAGGACATTGCAAAGCGCTTCACAGCCAAGGAAGTACCTCTGAGGTGGAGTCACTGTTGTAACATGTGCAAATTTACACACAGCAAGGTCCCACAAACAGCAATGAGATAACTGGCCAATTAATCGTTTTTTCATGGTGTTGATCAAGGAACAAACATTGGCCAGGATATCAGGCGAATCCCCTTGCTCTTCTTTAAAACAGTACTATGGAATCGTTTACATCAACCTGAGAGCGTAGACAGGGGGGTTAGTCAAAAGTCTGATATAAAGACCTCAAACAGTGCAGCACTTCCAAAGCACAACTGAAGTATCAGCCAAGTTAGCCTCAAAACTCTGGTATGGACCATGAATCACAACCATTGCCTCAGAAGCAATGTTATCATTGAGTTAATTCTGAGGCCTTCCAAGTAAGATATTCAATTGAACAAAGGTATTTATGCAAATCTGAGGCAACAGGTGCTACCAGACCCAGGTCATCTCTCAGCCTGGATTAATCATTTTCATGCAATTTAGTTTTGTTTTACAACTGACATCCATCCAATGAATTCATAAAACTGCAGACTCAACTATATGAGCAAAATGAAAGTAGAATCTCAAACTGTGAGGGGCAACTTTTTCACACAGAGGGTGGTATTTGTATGGAATGAGCTGCCAGAAGAGGAGGTAGAGGCTGGTACAATTGCAACATTTAAAAGGCATCTGGATAGCTGTATGAATAGGAGGGGTTTGGAGGGATATGGGCCAGGTGCTGGCAGGTGGGACTAGACTGGATAGCTGGTCGGCACGGACGAGTTGGACTGAAGGGTCTGATTCCGTGCTGTACATCTCCATGACTCTAATTAAAACGAGTGGACTTATTTCCATTAGCTCAAATCAAGTTATAGAACTTATGACACAGAAACAGTCCATTTGGCACAACCATTGTCTGTTGGTATTTATTTTTCCACACAAGCAGTAATCTTATTCCTTTGTGCCCAATGATTCCATATTCCTTTTCCCCATCAAACGCCAAACAGCATATTGTATCATTTTAATTAAAAATATATTTTTGGCAAACATTCTTTAGTCTTTACACAAATGTTGCATTTCAATTTGATTATATTACTGAGTACCTTGCATGTAAGATTACGAAGAAAGTTATATGTGGTCTTTCATTCTCTTACAGATTTCCAGGAAGGTAACTTCTGAACATAAAGTAACAGAATAATCAATTCTTATGATCCCATCTTCAATCACTGAGTCCAAATGGTACAGTCCATAGTATCACTACCCTCTGTGACTTTCATCTTGCGCTCTGTCATAAATTTCCTACATTTAATCTTATGTCTATCTTTCGTCATTCCAATTTGTCCAGTCACTGCAAACTCTTTCTTTATATTGTCAGATTTGTATTATATTACACAGTCTCTACTTCTAGTAGGAACCATTCTCTAAATTCCTCTGTTGTTGAAAACAACTACAATTTGGACCATTGGTAGGAGAGACTAGGACCTAAGGGCACAGCCTTAGAGCAAAGAGAAGATCTTTTAGAATGGAGATAAGGAGAAACATTTTCAACCAGACAGTGGTGAATCTATGGAATTCACAGCCACAGAAAGCTGTGGAGACCAGGTCACTGAGTATATTTAAAACTGAGATGGATAGGTTCTTGATTGTCAAGGGGATCAACAGTTCCAGAGAGAAAATGGGAGAATGGAGTTGAGAAACTTATCTGTCATGACTGAATGGTGGAGCAGACTCAATGAGCTGAATAGCCTAATTTCTGCTCCTATGTCTTTTGGTCTAGTTTGTGTGACATAAATCATCCAAAACTCCAGTCCCTCTAATCTCTCCTGCCATTGTGCAGACATCCAGGTTCCATCTACAGCAACGTCTTTCAAAACCAGAGGTCAATATGTCCACACATTGACAGGCATGCACAGATTCTATGAGCAATTGTAACATGGATCAAAAGGCTAAACAACTGCTTTGAATCTGCCAATCATTTCAGTTCAGGTATTGAAGCTAATAAGTAGTTTTATTCATTTTACATCGGTTGCTTGGAAAAAGATGTGTTTGATTTTCAAATACTTAACTGGGAAGCAAATTTGACTTACCAATGCTGGATAAGAAGGGTATCCTCTGCATTTGGCCCAAACTAGTTCCAGAGGCTCTAAAATAGCATCGTTCTCAAAGGGTGTCCAGACACCTCTCCCTAACAAAAACAAAACAACAAAAACGTTTTAATCTGTTATGGTTTAAATTCAGAAATTTCAAAAATATGTACCAGCCATTTTGCAAATACAGTGTACAATACACCTCAGAAAAACCTCGAATTAAACCAGTATATTTCACATAAAATTCAATTTTTTTTCAATTTCCTTTGTTTTAATTGTAAGGCACTCTTCCATTGCTATATTTTAGAAGTGCTAGAAATATTTATTTTAATATGTTATTGTTGGAAAGATGGGCCAATGGACTTACACTCAGATAATAAGCTGGATTTTTTTTTAAAAGAAAAGGAAATATTTTACACTTAAGTAAGAAATGAGTTTCTAAGGTTAGTCTTTTTATAGAAAGTAGGTGGTTGACTTTATGAGTAACAATTTCTGAGAAGCTGAAATCAATCCTCTCCTATTACCTTGCTAACATGGCTATTACATTGGAGACTGCTCTGACTGACCTCATCCTAAAAACTGAGCCAAAAGGATTTTCATTATTAAATTTATTTCTATAAATAAATAACCTTCATTGACACAGATGCTAATTACATACATGTAAATCGTTAAGTTTAGTAAATACATTAAGACAAAAGCCCTATAAAAACTTACATAATTTCAGTCCCCCACCCAGAGTACAGAAAACAGAACTGGTACAATCAATGTACAGCAGAAGCCAAGCACTGAATGTGTACTTAATTCCATAAAAATTAATATCCTCTTCATCTTCAGAACTAAATGGATGAGCAACATCATTAGCATTCACATCATTGCACAAATATTCATTTTCAATGTCATCAAGTGCATATGATATTCCATAACATTTCTTCAATGATTGGGTGACATTCCCCATTCTAACTTCAGGCCTCTCCAACCCACTTACACAAGTGGGTTGTGATCAGAAGCATGTGCTTCCAAACTTGGTAAATGTCTGCTCTTGTCTGATCATCTATTCACTCCACCTTTTTTTTTCTCTCACGCTGAGCATTTGTTTAGAGAGACATTGAATGGTTAAACAAGGTAAGGATGTTTCAACCACCAGGAATCACTGCAATGTCACTTTTCTCACAACCCAAATTCAGCAACATCATTATTCATAAGATGCAACCCGAACATGTCCCAGGTGAGCAGACCATTTTAATGTAATCCTCCTGGTCAGATGCTCCAAAAACATGCCTTAGCCATACTTTCAAGCCATCTTCATCCATTAAACCATTATTGTCAATATTGGTGGCTACTCCTTTCAATAATTGTTGTTTTAGGAGTTCTCCCTTGAATATCACAGTTGGCTTGAATTTTGTCTTGTCGGATATACAGGACAGCACAACCCTTTCTCTTTTCATGACCAGTTATTTTTATTAACACTGTTTTCTCTTTACTTACTATTTGATTGGCTCATATCACAAAATTCATGGAAGTCTCATGCATGTCCATCATATAGGCTAATTTGTATCCATTATTTTCTCAGCATTTGATTATAAAATGGCAAAGTGTAATAAGCCTGTCATTGAGTTCTGTTAGGAAATGCTGAGATATTTGGTCTTCTGTCACAATACAAAGTTGTTTTACTTCATACTTCTGGTTTACCATCAAGGGATAGCTTTGAAAACTGAAATGCTTAATGTTCTTGCCTGCTTTATGTGAAGATTTAACAAACCCTCAACAAGCCCAAGAGTTCAGTCTGTCTATTTTCATTGATGCATTTTGGAACATGGTCTTCCAACTGTGGTACATGCCAGCACTCACCTATTTGCGTGTTTATTCTCGGGCAGCTCCCTAAGCTCTGCAGAGAACTTCCTCTAATCTCACACGTTCTCCTCTAATACCCTGAATTTCCTAGCTACATCATAATTATTTGTCTGCCCTTTCCAGCTCAGTACCTTGAAGTTTTGACTGGGCTGTGTACCTATCATTCTTTCTTGATAATTTGTTCCCACATAAGAGGCTAGGATTGGCAGGAATACAGGACACATCAGTCAAGTGATAGCCTTGAAAATATGTACTGACATGAACAGCTGCCGAAAATGGGAGCCCCTTCTACGATGTTACCATGGAAATTTGCTTTAAGATGCATTGGCTTAAGTAGGAAGTGGATGGTAAGTAAAATAGAAATAAGGACCCTCAAGCTGACCCTACCATCAAAAAGATCATGGTTGAACTGTTGCAGGTCTCAACTTCTTTCGTGCCAGCCCTCAACTCCTCAATATTTCAAACATGTATTTACCTCCTCATTAAATACTCCCAATGATCAAGCCTCCACAACTCTCTGAAACAGAGAATTCCAGGCATTTAATATCCCCTGGAAGAAATTCCTTCCCAAACCCAGTTTTAAATGAATGTCCCTTAATTCTATAGCTATGCCCCCAAGCTCGAGACTCCCCCACCATAGAAACATCTTCTCAACATTTACCCTGCCAAGCCCCCTCAGAATCTTGTATGCTTCAATAGGATCACCACTCATTATTTTAGTCTCTAATGAATAAAAAGCCTAACTTGTTTAGCTATTCTCTAAGTCAACCGCTTCATCACAGGAATCAGCCGAGTGAATCTTTTACAAACTGCCTCCAATGCCAGTACATCCTTTCTTAAATATAGGAACTAAACTGTACAGAGCACGCAAGATTGCATCACCAATCCCCTGTACATTTCTACCAAGATTTTCTCATTTTTAAACTCGAAACTCCAACAATAAAGACCAAAATTCATTACTTGGTGCACCACCATATTGATGTTGTGTGTTAATGTACAAGAGCATTCAGATCCCTCTGCATATAAATTTTTGGAGTTTCTCTCCATTCATATAATAGTTTGACTTTTGATTCTTCCTACGAAAGCATATGATCACACACTTTCTTGAGCTGAACTCCATTTGCCAAGTTTTTATGCACTCACTCAACCCATTTCTAACCCCTTGCAGATTATCCTCAATATTAGTAAAGTGACAGAAAGTCTCATCAACAGTGCTATCAAGCAGCACTGGCTCAACGATGCCCAGTTTGGGTTCTACCAGGGCCACTCAACTCCTGACCTCATTGCAGCCTTGGTCAAACATGGACAAAAGAACTGAATTCTAGAGGGGAGATTGAGAGCGACAGCCTTGACATCAAGACAGCCTTTGATGGAGTGCAGTATCAGGCTGCTTTAGCAAAACTGGAACCAATGGGTATCAAAGAGCAAATTCTCCAATGGTTTGCAACAGACCTGGCATATCATCTAGCTCCAGGACATATCTACAGGAGTACCTCAGGATAGTGTCCTGGGCCCAAACATCTTTAACTGTTTCATCAACAACATTCCCACCATCGTAAAGTTAGAAATGGGAATGCTTGCTGATGATTGCCTAACATTTAGCACATTTGCAATTTGTCAGATACTAAAGTTGCCCATGTTTTAATGCAACAAGATCTGGACAACATCCAGGCTTGGGCTGACAGGTAGCAAGCAACATTCCTGTCACACAAATGCTGTTTATGACCATCACCAATAAGAAATAATCTTAACATCACCCCTTCACATTCAAAGGTATTACCATCACTGAATCCCCTCACTATAAACATTCTTGGGGTTACTATTGATTACAAACTCAACCGGACCTGCCACATAAACATGGTGGTTACAACAGCAAGTCAGAGGCTAGGAATACTGCAGCCAGTAACTCACCTTGACTCTCCAAAGCCTGTCCATCATTTACAAGAGGTAAAAACAATGACTGCAGATGCTGGAAACCAGATTCTGGATCAGTGGTGCTGGAAGAGCACAGCAATTCAGGCAGCATCCGAGGACAGGCAAAATCGACGTTTCGGGCAAAAGCCCTTCATTTTTATTCCTGATGAAGGGCTTTTGCCCGAAACGTCGATTTTGCCTGTCCTCGGATGCTGCCTGAATTGCTGTGCTCTTCCAGCACCACTGATCCAGAACATCATTTACAAGACACAAGTCTAAAATGTGATGGAATACTGGTGCAGTTCCAGGAACACTCAAGAGGTTTGACATCATCTGGGACAAAGCAGCTCACTTGATTGACACCACACCCACAAACATTCACTCCCTCCGCTACTGATGCTCAATTATCTACAAGATGTATTGCAGAAATCCACCAAAGATCCTCAAATAGCAGCTTCCAAACCCTCAGCCACTTCCACCTAGAAGGGCAAGACAGCCTATATGTGGGAATACCACCACCATCTGCAAGGTGCCCTCAAAGCCACTAACCATTCTGACATGGAAATATATTGCCATTCTTTCACTGGGTTAAAATCATGGAACTCCCTCCTTAACAACATTGAGAGTCAAATCATAGCACGTGGACTGCAGCTGTTCGAAAATGCAGCTCACCATCACCTTCTCGAGGGCAATTAGGGACAGGCAATAAATGCTGGTCAGCCAGTGATGCCCACAAATTAGTTTTTAAAAAGATTCCTTATGTTCTTATTACAACATGCCCTCCCACCTATTTTTGTGGTATCACCAAATCTGGATACATTATACCCTGTCCATCCTCCAAATCATTAGTATAGATGGTAAATTATACAGGGACCAATCCCTTTGGCACACCACCAGTTACATCTTTCTAGCTTAAAGAATGCCCAGTAATTCCAAATCTCTAATTTTGGAGTGCAAACTAATTCTCAAATCATGCTAATACATTACCCCTAATATTGAGAGTTCCTATTTTGTGCAATAACCTTAATGTGACATCTTCTAGAAATTCAAATTTGAGTTATCTTTTGTCAGCTCTGCTTGACTCAAAGAACTCTCTTTCACAAAACCATGCAAACTGTTTCATTATCTTAAGGTTCTCTAAGTGACTTATTTCTTCATGATAATGTTGTCTAATATCTGTTTTTGGGAAGATGATAAACTAACTAGCCCATGTGTTCTTATTTTCGGTTTCCCTCCCTTCTTGAACAGGGGTGGCACATTAGCGGTTTTCCAATCCTTTGGAATCCTACAAGAATTCACTAAGTTCTGAAATAGTTTGACCAATGACCCCACTATCTCTGCAGTCACTTCTTTTAAAACCCCATAAATGGGCACTTTGTCCCTTGTGAAATGGACTATTGCCTGATTTTTTTCCATTAGAACCTTGCTTATCTGTTATTTTTGAGATGATTACAATGTCCTTTGAAGACCAATGCAAAATACTAGCTGAAATTATCTGTCATTTCTGTTTCCTATTATTAATTCCTCAGTAACATCCTTCAAGGGTTCCACACTTACTTCAGCTACTTTATTTTTTTATATACCCATGAGCTCTTGCTGTTTGCTTTTATATGTCATGCCAATTTATCTTCATAATAAATTTTCTTTCTCTTTATTAGCTTTTTAGTCAACTACTTCTAGATTCTAAAAGAAGTCCCAATCCTCTGATCCGCCACTAATTTTTACTACGTTGTACACCTTAGATTTTGACTGGATATTTTCCTCAACCAACTTGTTAACTGCAGGTAGTTTATCCTTCTCATCAAGTTCGTTTTTTGAAAAATAAATTTTGACTTTGTTATAAAATATATGCAGAAGTGTCTGCTACTAATCATCCAATGACTTTCTCTTTAATTTCTTTTCCCAACCACTTCAAACAACTCTTCTATTCCTCCATAATTGCCCTTAATTAAACGGAGGACATTGTCTTGAGATCAAAGTTACTCTCTCTCCAAGAAGAGCCTTAACCACGAGATCTCTTATTAATGCTACCACACATTAAACATTACTATATTTAAATGAGCCAGTTCTGGGTAGGTTTTGCAAAGTACTGCTCTAATAAGCAATCCCTGATGCACTCCACAAATTTGTCTTCCAATGTTACCCCTGCCCTATTATCCAATTAAAGAATTTTTAAAGAATTCATTTGTGGAATATGAACATCACTGGGTGGCCAGCATTTATTGTCCATCCCTAGTTACCATTGAGAAGGTGATGACAGACTTCCTTCTTCAACCGCTGCAATCCATCTGCTACGTGTTGACCTGCAATTCTGTTCGGGAGGGAATTTCAAGATTTTGGCCCAATGACAGCCGAAGAGTGGCAATGATGAGTGGATTAGAGGGTAACTTGCAGATCATGGTGTTCCCACACACTTGCTGCCTTTGTCCTTCTAGATGTAAGTAGTTACAGGCTTGGAACATGCTCTGAGGATCTTTGATAAGTTTCTGCAGCAGATCTTGTGCATAGTGCACACTGCGGCTCCTGTGCATCAGTGCAGAGAGAGTGAATGTTTATGCATGTGGCGCCAGTTAAGCAGGCTGCTGTGTCCTGGATAGTGTCAAGCTTCTTAAGAGTTGTGAGAGCTGCACCCATCTAAGCAACTGGGGAGTATCCCATGCACACCTGATTTGTGCCATGTAGATAATGGACAGGTTTTGGGGAGTTACATGCTGCAGTATTCCTAGCCTGTAACCTGCTCTTGAAGCCACTGTGTTTATGTGGCAGGTCCAGTTGAGTTTGTGGTGAATGGTAACCCAAGGATGTTGATAGTGGGGAATTCAGTGATGTTAGCACCATTGAATGTCAAGGGGCAGTGTTTAGATTGTTTCTTATTGGTGATGGTCATAGCCTGGCATTTGTGTGGCATGGATATTGTCTTGCAACTTGTCAGCCCAAGCCTGGATATTGTCCAGATCTTGCTGCATTTGAACATGGACTGCTTCAGTATCCTAGGACTTCCTAATTTATATTTTGTCCTCCAATGAGTGAACTCTTCAGGAGCTTATATATAGGATACCCACCCATGACCTCTACTCAAACCAATCTATTGCATCTCCTATAATCATCCATCGCACAGATAACATTCTTTATTCACAAAGCCTCTCCACACTTTTCCTCTTTGCCTATTCTTGTGGAATGTTGAATACCCTTGAATATTGAGTTTCCAGTCTTGGTCACCCTGCAACCACATTTCTGTAATAGTCTAGTAGCAAGTATAATAGTATCAAGTCATATTCATTTATTTCCATTTGTGCCATTAAGTCTCAACTCATTTCCTTGTTATAAATGCATGCATGCATTCAGATAAACAGCCTTACGCTTTGACTTTTAAGTATTACTCTGGTTCTAATTTCGACTGTATTTTTTGCTATATATTTTTTATCTAGTCCTGACATACTTTACAATTCATGTCTTCACCAATCCTTCAACTCTGGTCTCTCATTTCTTGTGATTTTTGAAGTTCCTTTCAATTGAACTCTGTTCCCCACTAATTACTGTAGAGCCCAATCTACAACCCTAATTATATGGAACAACTCTGACTTTCCCCAGTACTGGTCCTCCATGAATTGAAACCCATTTCTCCCAAACCAATTTTTGAGCCATGTATCTAACTTTCTAATCTTATGTGAGTAAACTTAAAGAGTGGGGATTTTTGGTTAAAAGTCAGGGTTGCGCTATACGAGGCAAGTGAGAAATGGATGAAATTTTGGCCAAAGGCCAATGTTTGGCTTTTACACCTGATTAATACTTGAGAAAGTTATCTCATCACAATAAACAGCAAACTGTTTTCTTTCCCCCCCAAACTGTGTTGGCAGAACTCTTTCCACTTTTATGCAATACAGTGATGCATTTTAGTGTAATTTGCAACATTGCACAAATTGCATGAAAGTTATGAAGATATATGGCTCACTTAGTTTTTCATGAAGGTAACTTGTGCCAAAATGTAGTGATGGACCAACTGAGCAGCAGCAGAATTAGAGAAACTCGTTTCCTTTAACCTTTTAGCAAGTTTCAAATTGCTGCATTAGGAATATTTATTTCACAGACAACTATTTATTGCAATTTTTATTTTTACATTATTAACACTTAATGGGAAGTTCCTACTGCTGTGTAATGTACCTGATGCATTGTAATCTCCACAAGACACATCCCCATTACCATTGTCAAGATAGTGTGCTCGAACAAGAGCTGGCTTCCCTCGACTACGTTTGGGTGGAGACAGGCCACTGAAAGAGGACATAAAATAAGATATAAAAATGAGAAAAGTACTCCAAGTTAACAGATGCAAACCTATTTTAAAGCTTATTTTTGAAGCTATCCAATCATAATTGTGAAGTAGCATGCCATTGACTATCATGTAATTGACTATTATCTTTACTTGCACGCCAATTAATGAAAACCAATATTATTTAGAGTTTTAGCTTAATAAAAACATCTCTAGGCACTTTGCTGGAATGTTACAAAACAAAGTATGACGTCACATAAGGAGATATGTGGAGAGAAACGCAAATGTTTGGTGAAAGTGGTAGATTTTAAGAAACATCATAAAAAGAGAGCAGAGATGGAGGGATGTAGTGAGAGAATTCCAAAGCATAGGTCCTAGGCAGCTGAAATCACCAGATCAGTGGTGCAGCAATTAAAATTATGGGCTTTCAAGAGGCCAGATTAGATGTTGAGGGTTGTGGGGCCAAAGGACATTTACAAAGGTGCAAACACATTGCACCAAATGGTCTCTTTCCATGCCAAGTTTTAAAATCACACACCACCAGGTTATAGTCCAACAGGTTTAATTGGAAGCACACTAGCTTTCGGAGCACCGCTCCTTCATCAGGTCCTTCATCACAACCACCTGGTGAAGAAGCGGCGCTCCGAAAGCTAATATACTTCCAATTAAACCTGTTGGATTATAACCTGGTGTTGTATGATTTTTAACTTTCTACACCCCAGTTCAACACCGGCATCTCTGAATCTTTCCATGCCGTAAGCTTTCTACAATCCTACATGAATACAGAGCAGTGAGACCCTGGACTGATTTGAAGAATGAGAGTTTTAAAGTCAAGACGTAACTTCACAGCAGTCTATAAAGAGTTCACTGTGTTGGGAATTATATATTATCAACGTTAGACGACTGGCTAACTAACAAGAAACAGAGACAGGATAAATTATTTTCATTTGAAAAAATATATATTATGAATTATAAAATATAAATTATTTCTGAGGTAGCAAATTGCAACTTGTGGAGAACCACAGGCATCAGCACTATTTACAATCTATATTAGTGACTTGAAATAAGGGATAGATTGCACAGTGGCCAAATTTGGTGACAATACAAAGATAGGTAGCAAACCAACCTACGTGAGGATATATAGATATAGAGCGCGAGAGAGGAGCGCGCGCGAGAGAGGAGCGCGCGCGAGAGAGGAGCGCGCGCGAGACACAGACACTATAGAATGCAATGGTCCAGAAGGATTTGGGCATCTTTGTACACCAATGACAAAAAGTAAATAGTTCAGTATGCTTTTAGGAAGGAAAATAGATTTTATTCAATGGGAGATAGGAGTATTACAGCAGGGAAATCTTACTGCAAGTGTGCAAGGCACTGGCAAGGCCAACAGCCTGGTTTTGATCACTGCACTAAAGGACAGACACATTGGAAATAGTTCAAATAAGGTTTACTGGATTAATTCTTGGGATGAAGAAGCTGCCTAATAAGGAAAGATTTAGCACATTGGATTACATTCTTTAAAATTTGGCAATCATTTTCAAAGCATAAAATTCTGAGGAAACTAAATGCTGAGATGTTTCTGTTCATGGGGAAGTCTAGAATTTGGGGGGGGGGGGAGGGAGAGAACAGAGTTTCAAGAGATTTCCCATTTGGATCTGATAGAAGGAGGAAATTTGTCTCAAAAAAGGTTAGGAGTTTGGAATTCCCTTTCTCAGTGAACAATGAAAGTTGCATCAATATATTCAAGGCTGAGTTAAACAGATTTTTGATTTATAGTGGAGTTAAGGGTTATGTGGGCCAGCAGGAAAGAAGAATTGCAGCCACAATCTGATCAACCACAATCTTACCGAATAGCAATGAAAGTGCAAGAGGCAAATAACTTCTGCTATTTTTTATATCCTTAGTTTCTGAAGTAGTCAGAAATTTTGCTAAATGTATTTTGTCAATGCATGGGAATCCACTAAGCCATTTAAAGTGATTTGGCAGAGTTACCAGAAAATAAGTACCGTATATATGCATGTAAAGGTCAATCTCAAAAGTCGACCCCTTATTTTTGGCCAAAAAATCTTGTATTTTCCATAGAGATTATGTAAACATTGACACTACTATATCACATTATAAATCTCTTACAAAGGAAACTGCATGTTCCCATTACCCCACTTAAACAAAATTGCATTCATTCATACCGATAATTCTACTCATTGTTCTTTGTTTACTATATCGCATCTCTATTCATAACTCTACTTAGTCGACTTGGTTTACTACAACATGTTTTGATTCATTCATTCATTCAGACTGGTACTAAGTCTATCGGTACTTTATCACACTTTGTTCACTAAACATCCAAAGGTTAATATCGTTAAAAAGTTAATCGTATTAATTGTGCCATTATATCTGAATAAAAGTGAGATATATTAGCTACATAAATCTTTAGTTCTTTGACAACTTTGTTAATGTTGCTGAGGTTCATAACATACAAGAGTAATAAGGGGGAACTGGAAGAATTTGGCAGGAGGGTTCAAGATGCTTACACATTCAGAATTTAATAAATGTTGCATTTTAAGTGTGCCATTATACCAGGCCATGACAATGTTGAACAGTGTGATTTTGCAGGATTTCAATGAATCCATGACATGTAAATTTTCGTACCGGTATGGATAAATAAAATTTACTTTCAGTAATTCATTCTTGTTTCTCTTCCTTTTATCCGGTAATTACCTTTACCGTAATTCATTGTTTTTCTTCTTTACCCAGGATTGGTTGAGCGGTCAAATCAACTTCTGCTGATAATACGGTGTTTCGAACTGCAGCATGAATTTCAGCCCCTCAAAACTAGTGCCTGTGTAATAGTCGACCCTATAAATTGAACCTTTAAAAATAGTCTCAAGTGTTCGACTTTTACATGAGTATGTTTAAAAAAAAAGGAACTCATATCATGTATGTTTAAATCTGGCTTAACTTTGCTGCTATGTTAGATTCAAATTGTTGATCCTTTCCATCATATATCCACACATTGTACATTTTTCTTCAAATTAAAAGCAAATTAGATATTTTCAATACACAGAATCACTCAACATGAGCAGTATGTGTATCATGGCATACTGGGCTACTATACACAAGACATTACAACAAACTAGCGTAACAAAACATAAGCGTACACAGGAGGAGGTCAGTCTGCCCATCATGCCTGCACCAGTTGACAAAGATCTGACTATATTAATCCCATTTTCTGGCTTTTGGCTCATAGTTTAAGGCAACACAAGTAAATATCTAAATACTGCTTAAAATGTTAGGAGTTTCTGACAACTAGATTTTCAGGCAGCAAGTTCCAGACTCTCACCACCCTCTCAAAAATTTCTATTCAACTTTCTTCAATTTTCTACATCTTTCCTTAAATCTATGCCCTCAGCATAGATTAACCCCTCAACTAATGGAAAAAGTGTTTTTCTGTCCACCATCTCTACATCCCTCAATCTTAAACAGCTGTGTCAGATCCCTATCAATCTTCACTGCTCCATGGAAACAATACTAATCTCTCCAACCTTTCCTCATTTCTCAGACCAGCTGTATCCTGGTAAATCTCCTCTACATCCTCTCTAATGCAATCACATTCTTACTATAACGTTGTGACTAGAACTGTATGCAGTACTCCAGTTGTGATCTAATCAGTATTTTGTACAGTTATGGAATAACCTCTCTGCATTTATATCTTACTCCACGGTTAATAAAGACACGTAACAATATGCCTTAGTAACATAGAACATAGAAGAATACAGCGCAGTACAGGCCCTTTGGCCCTCGATGTTGCGCCGATCCAAGCCCACCTAACCTACACTAGCCTACAATAACCTACAGATATTATCTATCTACCCTGGCAACCTGAGGGATCTGTGGATACGTACACCAGGGTTCCCTGTTCCTCAGTACTTTCCAGGTTTCCACCATTTATATTGTAATCCCTTGTCTTGTTAACCCTTCCCAAGTGTATTACTTCACACTTTTCTAGGTTAAATTCCACTTATGAAGTCACAGAGTTGTACTGTTGCAGAAAAGACCCTTCGGTCCAACTCATCCATGTTGACCAGACATCTTAAATTAATCTAGTCCTATTTGCCAGCATTTGACCAATATCCCTCTAAACCATCCCCATTCATATACCCATCCAGATACCTTTTAAATGTTCTAACTGTACAAGCCTCCATCATTTCCTGTGGCAGCTCATTCCATGCACCATCATCTACATGAAGAAGTTGCCCCTTAGGTTCCTTTTAAAAATTGTTCCTCTCTCACCTGAAACTTACACCCTTTAGTTTTAGACTCCATTACCCTGGGGAAAAGCCCTTGAACTATTCATCCTATCTATGCCCTAATGATTTTATAAACTTCTATAATGTCACCCCCTATCCTCCGATGCTCCAGGAAAAAAAGTCTCAGCCTCTCCTTATAGCTCAAACCTTCCAACCTTGGTAACATCCTTGTAAATCTTTTCTGAACCCTTTCAAGTTTTACAACATTCTTCCAAAGCAGGGAGACCAGAATTGCACGCAGTATTCCAAAAGTGGCCAAACCAATATCCAGTACAGACACAACATGACTTCCCAACTCCTATACTCAGTACACTACCAATAAAGGTAAGCATACCAAACTGTCTTCACTATCCTAACTACCTGCAACTCCTCTTTCAAGGAACTATGAACCTACATTCCAAGGTCTCTTTGTTAAGCAACATGCCCCATAACCTTTCCATTAAATGAGCAAGTCCTGCCCTGATCTAACTTTCCAAAGTGCAGCACCTCACATATATCTAAATTAAACTCCATCTGCTACTCCTCGGCCCACCAGCCTATCTGATTAAAATCCCATTGTAATCTGAGGTAACCTTCTTGGCTGTCCTGTATACCACTAATTTTCATATTATCTGCAAACTTACTAACCATACCTGTGTACATATCCAAATCATCTATATAAATAACAAAAAGCACTGGACCCAGCACCGATCCACCGTTCTTCCTGCAATTTACTGCCATCCTCTATGCATTATTTACCCACCCTATGAATTTTCATGTTATCTCCTACACATTAAATTGCAATTCATTAATGCACACTACAAACAACAAGGACACCAGCATAAAGCCTAATGGAACTCCCATGCAAACAGACATCCAATCACAGAAATATCCTTTCACCATCACCCTGTGCTTCTCAGCCAATTTTGGATTCAATGTGCTGTTTTGCCTTGGATGGCATGGGAATTTACTTTCTGGATCAGTCTGCAATGACTGAAATTATCAAACCTATGCTGACTATCCCTGATTGATTGGTGGCTCTCCAAGTGGAGATGTATTCTATCAGAATTCTCTCATAACATTGAGGTTAGACTGATGTGCAGGGGGAGTCGGATGGAAGTCTAAAATTCACTGCCTGAAAGGATGGCTGAGTCAGAAACTTATGCAACAATTAACCAGCATTTCAATATTCACTTGTGTTGCCATTGCTTCCAGGAGACGAAGAGCTGGAAAATGGGATTAGAATAATTAAATGTTTGTTGAACAACATAGGCATATAGTTGTCTGGTCTCCTTCTGTGGTATAAATGTCTATGAATGTTAAGAATAGGTGATGGAGATCTGTGAACAGCAAGAAAAGGTCAATGTACTATGCTAAATAAGTCATCTATTTTAACATTGAGTACTACTATAGCTGGGGGGGAAAGTGAGGACTGCAGATGCTGGAGATCAGACTGAAAATGTGTTGCTGGAAAGGCGCAGCAGGTCAGGCAGCATCCAAGGAGCAGGAGAATCGACGTTTTGGGCATGAGCCCTTCTTCAGGAATGAGGAAAGTGTGTCCAGTAGACTAAGATAAAAGGTAGGGATGAGGGACTTGAGGGAGGGGCATTGGAAATGCGATAGGTGGAAGGTCGTCAAGGTGAGGGTGATAGGCCAGAGTGGGGGTGGGGGTGGAGAGGTCAGGAAGAAGATTGTAGGTTAGGAAGGCGGTGCTGAGTTCGAGGGATTTGACTGAGACAAGGTGGGGGGAGGGGAAATGAGGAAACTGGAGAAATCAGAGTTCATCCCTTGTGGTTGGAGGGTTCCTAGGCAGAAGATGAGGCACTCTTCCTCCAACCGTCATGTTGCTATGGTCTGGCAATGGAAGAGTCCAAGGACCTGCACGTTCTTGGTGGAGTGGGAGGGGGAGTTGAAGTGTTGAGCCACGGGGTGGTTGGGTTGGTTGGTCCGGGTACCCCAGAGGTGTTCTCTGAAACGTTCCGCAAGTAGGCGGCCTGTCTCCCCAATATAGAGGAGGCCACATAGGGTGCAGGTGAATTTGTGGCGGATATGGAAGGATCCCTAGGGGCCTTGGAGGGAAGTAAGGGGGGTGGTGTGGGCGCAAGTTTTGCATTTCTTGCAGTTGCAGGGGAAGGTGCCAGGAGTGGAGGTTGGGTTGGTGGGGGGTGTGGACCTGACAAGGGAGTCACGGAGGGAGTGGTCTTTTCGGAACGCTGATAGGGGAGGGGAGGGAAATATATCCCTGGTGGTGGGGTCCATTTGGAGGTGGCAGAAATGACGACAGATGATACGATGTATATGGAGGTTGGTGGGGTGGTAGGGGAGGACCAGTGAGGACTAGTATAGCTGACCTTAATTTCAATTTTAAAAAAATATTGTTGACACTCTTAATTTAATCTGCAGTGGAATTTTGAATGCAAAATAAGAAAATAAAAGTGCTGGAAAATTAAAAAATTTTCTTACTTCCTGCAATTAAGTGTTGGCATGAAATGTTTCAAAGATGTAGGCACAATTTTTGTTCAAGTTCAAACTTCCTCTACCACTGCAGATATCAAGCCAATCATGTTGCAGTGAGGTAAACAAGGTTAGATATTGCCCAGGATTCAGGTCATTACATATTTCAATATTTGAGTCACCCCCAAATGAAGAGGAATAACGATGTCATTTCCTGTACTAGTTGCTCTTATAGGATTAAGAAAGTCAACTTTGTTTTAGTTATAATAAAAGCTACTATATCTAAGCACTGGAGAAATTCAGCCAGTCTGGCCGTATCTGTGGAAATAGAAACAGAGTTAATGTTTCAAATCCAGTATGACGCTTCTTCTTAATTAAAGAGCTGTGTTGAAATTGAAATACTAATTGTTTCTCTTTCTACAGATGCTGGCAGACCTGAGCTTCACCAGCACTTTCTTTTTATTTCAGATTGCCAGCATCTAAGATATTTTGCTTTTTTATTTTAGTTATTATTGTAAGTTCTGTACACAGGCAGAAGTGAAAAACTCAACTCAGGCTGGGCAGAATTTCAACCTGCACCTTAGGAGGTGAAACAAACTTTCGAACCATCAGTTCCAATCAATTCCCAAACAAGCATACACATTTACTTAGCCTTAATTATCACAAAGTTTACTCCACACATGAAAATCAACATAACCTCAACACTTTCAGCTTTTAACAATTACCTGTTACTGTCAAATGCTCCATTGCTTCCAAGACTAGAACTACACTCAGAATCTGAGTAGCTCTCAGCATTTAATTGGGAGTGTTTTCCAAATCCATTTGAAAGCCCTGTACAAAAAATATGCAGAGTTTCAACAAAACATAGCCTTCAGTGCAGAACAATTATTTTTTTAAAAACCCAAAAGACTGACTTGCCCTGCTAAGTAACAGCTAATGACTGACCACTATGCAGTATTTGAAGTGGCAGCAAAGAAATCTATGCACTACAATTTTAAACTATTCAAATAAGGAAGTTCAGCTGCTAACAGAACTTCTAATGAGAAAAGTAACAAAGAAGGATTACCTAGCTCTGCAGGTGTGCAAGGAGATTTCTCACTTTCACTGTCAGAGCTACAGCTCAGACTTTGAGGTCGTTTCCTTGACTGACGTCGACTCTGTAGTTTTGAGAGTGTCCCTGGCGAAGCATTCAGTGGCAACTGCTCAGTTTGGTGCTGGCTGTCTCCATTCTCCACTGGCTGACCAGAGCCCTTCTGTAACTTCATGCCATTTTTGGCCTTTCTAAAGAGAACAGATGTACGCCTGCCCACTTCATTGACTGACTGAGCGGTTGTGTCCGAGGTAGGGAGAGCTAGTCCATTTACACCACTGTCACTGAGCAGACGCTGAAGAGTATGTGAACCAAGGGTTTCCTTTTGTAGAGTTTTCCTGTTCAGGACATCACTGTCAGATTTAATTCGTTTGTGTAGTCTGCTGTGTGCCCTGCTCTCACTCACAGGTTTGAGAGTAGGTGGATCTGTGTGGGTTTCAGAGTCTGAGGGTGAAGGTGCAGGTCCAGTAGGTTCTAATGTGGGTGGCAGTGAAGATTTTGAGTCCTCTGTGGGGAGGAGGGGAAAAAAGTAGAACAATTAAACACATTTCTCCAAATTTATATTCACTTTGGGTCTCTTCAGGAAATGAACCGTTTCCTAAACGAAAATCACTTTCTAAATCATTAAATGATTGATTATTCTGAATACTGAATCAGTGACGAATCAAACCTTGACACAAAAGATCTTAATTACTTAAAATTATAATGTCATTTTTAAACAAGTGTTCTCTTCCATATGAAAGTTGCTATAATTCTCGCAGAGACAGCAGCAATACATGTACAGCAGGTCCCCGATTTATGAACATCTGACCCACGAATGTTTTAGTTTTTAGATTACTTAGTGTGGAAACAGGCCCTTCGGCCCAACAAGTCCACACCGATCCTCCGAAGAACAACCCACCCAGACCCATGCCCCTACATTTACCCCTTCACCTAACACTACGGGCAATTTAGCATGGCCAATTCACCTAACCTGCACATTTTTGGACTGTGGGAGGAAACCGGAGCACCTGGAGGAAAGCCACGCAGACAGGGGGAGAATGTGCAAACTCCACAAAGACAGTTGCCTGAGGCGGGAATTGAACCCGGGTCTCTGGCGCTATGAGGCAACAGTACTAACAACTATGCCACCATGCCGCCCTGAATGCTCATATTTAGCAACTTCACACCATACAAAGGATCTGACACACAAACATTTCATCATATGTAGGATCAGCTATTTTATATTATCTTGCATTGTTTTCCAACTTACATACAAATTGACTTGTGTATGGAATCAAGAACAGAACCCATTCGCAACTTGAAGATTGCCTGTACTATGTTGCTCTGTGTAGGGCTGCAAATTTCAAAGAACTATCTCCCATAGCTTTGCACATATCAAATCTAAAAATCAAAATCTAAAAACATGGGAGCAGGTCTTTAACTTGTGGTTTAAGCATATGCTCAATTTGGATGATTCACTGTCAGTCATGCTGACAGTGGATGCTTTCTATAACAGACTATATAATCCACAGATTCAAATCTACTCCATCATCTTTCATTTTATCTGTTATTTTCACATAGCTACTTTTCCAACTCTCTTCCCCTGCCCAGGCCCCTTTCCTACCTACGCTGAACAGGCAAGATTGCCTCTCCATCGCCCATTACCCCACACTCTCATTGAAACAGAAGAGGTCAGAGTAACAATCTACACAATCAACCCCTGCATCCTTCCTCTGTCGTAACTGCCATTGCCCTTTACACCATTCCAGAATGACTGGCAAGAGACTACAGGCTCATTCACCTTTTCTTTTCCATTCTCACACTGCTATACAGTTACCTCAAAGTTTTGTTTGCTTTCAGAAGTCACTTTTAAGTTAATTTGAGCCAAAAGTAAGCTACTGCGTATATACCTCTCATTCTGCTTTTCTCAACTTATCTCTGGGAAACAGCCGTCATGAAGCAGAATGTTTACATTTCCTGTCTAAAAACACATGGTCAAGCCTCAAAATGTAATTTTCATTTTGAAAAATAAGCTAAAATTAGCATGAGGAAGGCAATGTTTCAATATGAAACATATTCTGAAGTTTATAGAACATAAGAGCTACAACAGGTGTGATTACTGAGTCTGAAAATTTTCACAAAAAAAAGCCAGCATGTGTTTTAAAAAAGTTATTTGAAAAATTTCCCTCTAACTTTGTTAACTATGTTTTTGAAAAATGTTACAACATAAAGAAAACCTCAAGGAAAATATCCACGTGAGCTGAATAAATGTCACTGATGCAAACTGGAAAAAATAGCTATTGCAGTTTGTCAAAGCTAATACCAAATAGTATTCTGGACAAAATAATCAAACCCAAATCATTGAGATGTTTAAAATTTTCAAAAGGCATGGCTTTTAAAAAAAACCTAATATTTTTAAGAGTTCCATCAAGCACTCAGGATGTCCCAAAGCACTTTATACTTGACAGCCAATGACTTCCTTTTAAACTATAGTCGCTTTTGTAAGAAATGCAACCAAGTTAAAAATGGTAAATTCCCAAGTGAACAGATAATCTGATAAAACACACAGCCTGTTTTCACTGAAGCTACTTGAGGAATAAGTTCCAGATTTTTTGTGCTAGTCAGGTTATTTTGTAATTAATTTTTGGAAGTTTTACAATCACATTTTCCAAATCCGCCTTGGTTTCTTGCAGTTTCCAAACTTATTAATTGGTTTTTCAATCAAAGAAACTCAAGATTATTTTCCTGTACTATACTGTTCTACGTTCTACTTGTAAATCTACAACTCTGATCAGTAAAGTTGTCAAAACAAATTGTTGCAAATATTTCTGAAACACTTTTGTGGAAGTCTTTCATCTGGTTTACATATCACTTGAACAAAGATGTTTTATACATGTTTATTTCTGCAAAGATTTTATCAAATGGAAGCCACTCTACTTGAAAAGCGTGAACACAATTCACACAGCTTTCCAGACCAATCAATGTCAACTAAAAGATTCAAGTTGCCAGGTTACATTTGCCAGCCTGCAGTTGTTCTTTCAACTTTTGAAATGTTTACAACTGACACATTAATATGCATTGAGCCTGCCAGGGCCCAGTGCTTATAAACCCATTCTCTCCATAATCTGGTGTGTCACTTGGACATTTACTGACAAAGAAATTCCCAAGAAAACTATTTTTAAAACCATTGAAGCCAACAGCATTATTTTTTCATACAATTATCAAGTAAAAGTACAAATGTAAACTCTGAAGACATTTCAGTAAAAGAAACTGACGCAGTTTTCAAGAGGTTGATTAGTTTCTTCCAATATATAACATCTGATTTTCAATTTTTTTTTATTCTAATGGCATTACCATCACTGAATACCATACTAACAAGATCCATTACCATTGACCAGAAACTGAACTGTACGAGTGACAGTTATTATGGCTATAACAGCAGATCAGAGGGCTAGGAATTCTACAGCCTCCTGTCTCCCTAGTGCCTGTCAATCAATTACAAGGCACAAGTTTAGAGTGTGATGGAATATCTTCCATTTGCTGGTATCAGTGCAGCTACAACATAAGAAGCTTGACTTAAAACATGAAACATCCGAATCATTGTTGATTTAAAAGGGTGGCACAGTGACTCAGTGTTAGTGCTGCTGCCTCACATCGTCAGGGATTCAGGTTTGATCCCAGCCTCTGGTGACTGTGTGTGGCATTTGCATATTCTCCCCGTGTCTGCGTAGGTTTCCTCCAGGTGCTCTGCAATCCAAAGATGTGCAGGTTAGGTGAATTGGCCATGCTAAATTGCCCATAGTGTTCAGGGATGTGGAGGTTAGGTGCATTAGGCAAAAATAGGATAGGGGAATGGGTCTGGGTGGGTTACTCTTTGGAGGGTTGCTATGGACTTGTTGGGCCAAAGGACCTGTTTCCACACTGTAGGGAATCTAATTCTTGACACCATCCAGGACAGACAAGCAGGAGGTGGGAAGAACACAGCAAGCCAAGCAGCATCAGGAGGTGAAGAAATCAATGTGTGAGGTGTAACCCTTCTTCAGGATGCAGGTTGGGTGTAAGGGAAGCTGTAAATAATGGGATAGGGGTGGGGAGGGGTTTGGGTGGGGAGAAGGGCTAAGTGATAAGGTAGTGATAGGAGAATACAAGTAGAGGATACGACCTGGTTGGTCAATGGGAGGAATGACTAGGTTGGTATCTGGAAGGAAGGGTTGATGAGAGGAATGGGAGGTAAGGGGCTGGAAAGGGAGTCAGGGGATGGGCAGGGAGATTATTTGACTGACATTTCACCTGCACCTTCAACATTCATTCTCTTTACCACCAATACATAGAGGCAACAGTATGCACCATTTACTTGATGCACCGCAGCAACTCACCAAACTATGTCAACCTCATCTTCCAAATCTGCAACCTCTACTACCTAAATGGACAAGGATAGCAGGTGCTCGGGAACATCACCACCAGCAAGTTCCCTCCAATTCACAGACCATCCTGACTTGAAACTATATTGCCAATCCTTAACAGTCACTATGTCAAAAATCCTCGAACGCCCTTCCTAACAGTACTGTAGGTATTCCAACAACCCCCAAGGACTACAGAGATTCAAGAAATCAGATGACAACCACATGCTTCAAGACAATTAAGTTTGGGGAATAAATGCCAGCCTATCCAGTAATAGCCATATTTACTTGAACTCACTGAAGAAAACTTTAAATGACAGCTTTCAAAGTGGAGTATTTATTCCATGTAATATACCAATTGTATGCTTTTAATTTCATGGATAATTTGACGTGTAAGGTCATCAACAACTTCTGGAAGGACTGCACTATTGATCAATATCAGAGAGAGGTTCTAAAAGAAGTCCAGAAAGTAGATATTTAGCCAATAGATTTTATTTGAAATGCACTACATATTGATATATTTTAGATTCATATATTTCTTGTCCTTCACCATTAAATACTGCTGGTACAACTGTATTTATGCCCTTATTTATAGGAAGGAAAGAACTATTTATTTCCCAGAAATCAATCAAGAAAACTTCTCTGACCATAACTAAAGAGATCTCTTACAATCTCACTCTGAAATCCTTTCAACATGCAAATTCATTTTGAGCACATATATATCCACATGTAAATATGCAGTCAATTTCTTGATTTCCTGATTACATTCAATAAATTTTGTAGACTACGTTGTAAGAATTCAAAAAGCATGAAAACTTTGTACATTGACTGCAATGTAAAAACAAACAAAACTAAAAGGTTCATCAGGCTAAATTTTCAATAGTGCTGCACCTGAATTTATTAGAGATTTTATCTCTAATGCCCTACTCAATAGATTACCCAGATAAAAATCAATGGCTGCAATAATTATATTTACATTTACATCAGTCCTCTCAAAAGGTTACAATTATTCCCCTCTTCTTCTGGAGCTCTACAGCCTCTAATACACAAAATGTCTTGATTCTACAGTAGTTTTCACATCGAAATTGTAAATGTTCGCTACTTTAAGACGGTTCTTAAATGGACAGTAATTCTTGGAGTATGCACTTGTACAATTAATGTAGAAATCCAGATGAGACTGTCAGTGACTCTAGGCTTTGCCACAGCGTATATTTGAAAAAACCCTTCAAACTGTAATGATTTGGAAATCACTAACCATAACCCATGCAGACTATAAAAAAGTCAATATAAAAACCCATGGAGATGTGACATTTTGTCAAATGAGGTTTAACAACCGGTACATTTTACTGGGTTCTGTCCTCCAATCCCACACCCCACAACATTAGGAGACAGATTCAGGCGGTTAAGACAGGGAAGTCAATAAGCTTCATAAAATTAAAAGTGTCTTTCTATTTCAATCTCTCCAACTGACCTTGAATCTATTACAATAATATAGTTACTTTTGGGAGAAAATCAGAAAGTGCTGCAGAAACTCAGCAGATCTGGCAGCGTGTGTGGACAGAAAAAAAAAAATAATGTTTTGAGTCCAGTGAGCCTTCATAAGAACTTAAAGCAGCTCAGAAATGGGGAAATTTATGCTGATGACAGGGAGTTGCAGTTGGAAGAAAGGAGGAGTGAGACAAGTAGAAGGAGACAGTTCCCAGAGAAAGGGAGGTTAAAGAAGAGAAGCAGACAAAAGGATTGTTGATGGAGAGTTGAGGAAGAAGCAAATGCTGAACAGGTGCTAACAAGAACTGAATATTTCAACAAGAATAACAAGAATATTTCAAAACGAGCCGTTGAGAGCAACCCATACAGAACAGGACCTGAAAGTGTGGGAGTGGGTAACAAACATGGAGGTAGGTGTACAGGCTCTGAAATTGCTGAACTCAAAATTGAATTCTGAGGGATGTATGATACCTAGGCAGAAGTTGAGGTGTTGTTCCTTCAGCCTGTGAGAGCTTTGGTGAAGCACTGCAGCAGGCCTGAGACAGAAATTATGGCAATGGGAACACAGTGGTCTATGGAAGCTCACTTTTACACATAGTACAGAGGCGTTCAATAATGTGGTCACCCAGTCTGCATTTCTGTAAAGACCACATTGGGAACAGCGACTACAGTAGAATTGTTTGAATGAAGTCCAGGTAAATGGCAGTTTACCTGGACTGTGTCTAGAACCTTTTATTTTGAGGAGGGAGAAGGTAAATGGCCAAGTGTCGCATCTTCTGTGATGGTATGGGAAGATACCATAGAAGTGAAGAGACATTTGGAGTGGAGGACTGGTGGACCAGAGTGTCCTGAAGGGAATAGTGCATGGTATGCTGACAAAGGAGGGAAGGAGAATAGATTTCTGATGAGTGGAGGTGGTGAAAATGGCAGCTTTGGGTGTGGAGGCTGATGGTTAAAAAGTGAGGGCAAAGGGGACTCTGTTGTGGGAGGGAAGTGGTGAGAGTGGGATCAGAAGTGTGGAAAATAGGTCGGACGTGGTTGAAGGCCATGTCAACCACAACAGCAGGGAATCCTCGGTTGAGGGAAAAAGGTGGACATATCTGAGGATGCATGTGGAAGGTGATGTCATCAGAACAGATGCAACAGAAATGAAGAAATTGGGAGAATGGAATGGAGTCCTTACAGGGGCAAGGTGTGACTATATATAGTCAAAGTAACAGGAGGTCAGGATTCTTAATGAGAGGAAGAGGGACTGGGTTAAAGAGGCCAGGAGGGAGGGTTAAACAGGGGAGGAATATCACTCTGAATTGGATGTTACTGCAATAGGCAAATGAGGTTTACCTTTACCATTATGCTGCACAGCCTAAGCCACTGGGATCCCTACATGGCATAGGTGTACCTCTATCATTGGTAAAATATCAACATCAGCATGAAGAGACTCTTAAGTGGCTTAATTGTCCACCTAAACATCTCAATAGTCCCAAGGTCAGGCAGGTGTCTCCACACCTCCTTTGCACCATGTAAAATTTCAGACAGATTGGGTGTTGGAGAGTGAGCAGCAGGAAGGACATATGTTGGATAATATGTCCCCATCCCACTTTCAAATTACCTGGTGGGGAATGTAAAATTAAGCCTTAGAATTCTAATGACATGCTAAGTTCTTAACTACTGATAAAATTATTTCATCAGGCATGAGAAGTTTTTATGTTTAAAGGTATGTCAAACTTCTCCATTATGGTGAAGAAATTCCACATTTTTAAAATACATAAAGGTTGATTATATTTTAGTTTCTAACAAACCTATACGCATGTCCTAATCATTTATTTAATTCTCTGTAAAATATAATTAAAAACAAAAGGGTAAGCAGTCTATTTTATTTCTTGGCTTGCTATTATGAAAATTCTTCAACAATACTAACTTCTTTCCCTGATCAATGGAATTATTGTTGCTGGACACCTGGAGATCTACTTGACATAGTGCCTGATTTAATTTCAAATCAGGCAAAGAAGAAATCCATGCCACAGAGATCAGTAGATCTGTGTGAACTTTTTTCAAGCTGAGCAATGAGTGACTATGAAGTTTGTGCCACAGAAATAATATACTGTAAAAAAAAAAAAATCACACACCTCTTTCAGCACTATCTTCATGGTTTTCAACCACTGGCTTTCCATTATCTTCCTTTGACAATTCAGAGTAGCTGCCATTATGCAGATGCTGCTGTTGTGCCAGTTTATGTCTGATGCTGTTGATTTCTCTCCTCAGTAATCTTACACGCTTCGATCTAGCTCCACTTGACTTCATGGTACATGTTATATCCAATTTGTCTAGCAACTCTTTGAGCTGGTCCTCCAGCGACAGATGGGCTCTGTTCTCTGGAATCAGCATATTATCCACTGAAGAACAAATTAAAACAAATTGAATCCAAGAATTCCCCATGGTATGCAAATGATGTTCTGCTTTTAACCTTCCTAGTCTGGTTTGCACGATTAAAATACATAAAAGTTATTAAAATATAAGAACAAACAATTTTGACATGAACAAATATAAATTCACAGTTAAAATTTTGACTACAGTTCGTGGAATTGCTTATCATTTGGGAATTATTAGTAATGTCATAATGAAGAAGCAGTACTAAGATATTAGAATTTAATAATGAAATTCTCTACATTGAAAAGCCAATACTGATCACAAACTGAACTGATCAACAATCGTGTTTGAATCCCAAATTAATTACAATTTCAAATCAGAATTTAGAGAATAAAACACAAATTTTAGAAACTGGCTCAAGTCACTGAAAGCATGAGTGAGATAAGATCCAAATTTATGAGCTTTACATGCAAAACTCTGCACACTTGTTTGAAATTGAAATTCATTAACCCGTCAGGCTGCTTACAATTTAGTTATACAAATGACTGAAACAGTGCCTTTGAATTAGACATAATTACACGACCTTCAATGTACTACAATGTACAATGCTTCATCATTGACCAAAATTGAGGACTGGCAAGTACATGGCATCATATTCATCCAAGGTGCCCATCATCAGAAAATGAAATACAACTTGAATACTTCAATCAACATTTAAATTAATGATTAAATATAGTAGATGACCGTTAGAATGCATCATTTTGTCTAAAAGAGAAATTTATTTTATGTACATTATTATTTATCAGCTTGTAATATTCTGAGGTACTCTAGTCACAGTCTCATGCGCATAAACAGTTAAAATTTATTTTTCCGTTAGAGGCAACAGAATAGATGCTGTGAGAGTTTTAATTTTGTCCACCACAGTCCAACACCAGCTCATTTACATCATGGATGTTACAAATACTGATCTACACAGACTTTCTAGTCAATTGTTTTTGTCTTGCCTCCAGTGCTATGGAATTTTATCTGCTTTTTGAAAGGGTAGAGTTCACAGCCCTGATGGCCAAGAGAACCAGATTTGTTCCTATTTCATTCACTTTGCTGCAAGAATGCAAATTCATTGCTTCAAACTTATAAACCTCAACTTCAGAAGAACGCTCTTAAATTGATTTCACTTCAGTTAGAATGTGATGAGCATTACACTACATATAAAAGCCATTTCCCATATTTGGATAAGGGAATCAAGGGTTGAGGAAAAGGGACCAAATGGAAATGAGGATTATAAGATTAGCAATGTTTGGTGTACTTCTGTTCCTACATCTTATGGTCTTACAATAATTAATATATTTAACTGACTGAACCTACATCTTTTACTGTCATTTACTAATTCCTTCATGGCATTGTCCACATCTTTCTCCGCAAGTTTCTTCAGCCATATACTGCAACCACTCAGCTCCATTGTTTAGATTCTGATCTCTCCTTCACTGTCATGTTTAGTTAATGATACAAGTATCAGCCACCTTAACTCTACAATCTGGAATAATTTCCCTAAGTCACTCTTAGTTACAACAACCAAAATATATAAGGACGGGGTAATGCCGGCTGCTGTTTTTCCAAGGCAGGGATGGGGAATCAAGAGTGAGCAGCAGCCTTTTTTGCAGAAGTGACTGTCTACATGAAGTGGAGGGGAAAGGCAGTCTGTAAGAGAGAGAGTGAGGAAGACGGGAGGTTGTAAGGGGGCATGCTGGGGAGCTGCAATGTGAGGGAACAGAGACTGCAAGAGTGGACAAGTGGGAGACTGCAAGAGCAGGGAAGGCAGGCTGCAAGAACAGGGAAGTGAGAGATGACAAAAAAGACAGCAGTGTTAAATCTGTCAACAAAAGAATACTCAGCTAACCAGCACGAGGAAAACTCAAAATCGCTAAGTTACTTACTTGTGAATTAATATGGTATCTACGTTATGTCTGCACAATTTCAGGAGCTATATGGGGAACCTCTAGTGGATGCTATTCCAATAAACACCATCAATTTTTAAATTTAAATCTGTGATTGAGCTTTGAGATGTCATAAAAATGTTATTAACAGCCTGGTTAAAATATTCCAGCTTTGTGAATATGCAATTAAAAACATATTAGCAGTGACCTCACCAGTCTGTGCAAGGTGTATTTAAGGTGTTGGCTTTTATGTGCACAAATGTATCAGTTATTTTGAGAAAATAATATCCGAAGTATGTAAGTTAGCTCAGTGAGCTGAAAGGTTCGTTTTCAGACGTTTTGTCACTATACTAGGTAACATCATCAGTGAGAGTCTCCAGTGAAGCGTTGGGGGTACGTCTTGCCTCTCTATTTATAGGTCTTGATTTCTTAAGGTGGATGATGTCATTTCAGGTTCTTTTTTCCCAAAGGGAGGCAGATAGGATCTAAAGCGACGTGTTTATTCATGGAGCTCTGGTTACAGAGGCAGGACATGCCACCTGCGCTTCAGTGGAGGCTCTCACTGATTATCTTACCTTGTATGGTGACGAAACATCTGAAAACAAACCTTCAAGCTCAGTGAGCTACCTTACATACTTATCATCAACCTGAGCTACAAATCTTCTCAAAAATTGCTAAAATAATATCCTGTTGCTAACTTGTCTGTTGCCTTGTGCCAATTTAAATACAGTGGAACCTAAGGAATTAATATTCTCTTTGTGCTTTGTGGCTATAAATTTACTGAGGTTGATAATTATTGAGGATATTGATTAATTCAAACTTGTATTGATCTGTATCCCCATTACCCCACATTTACCAGAGATAACAGATCTATTTTGCTCTGCCCTGGTCACTACAGGCCAATTTAGCATGGCCAATCAACCTGCATATCTTTGAACCATGGTAGTTAACTGGAGCACCCAGAGAAACCCCACACAGTCACCCAAGGCTGGAATCTAACCTGGGTCCCTGGTGTTGTAAGGCAACAGTTCTGAGCGTATTTTAAAACATTCTCTATCCCTACGCTCATATCCTTCTGGTTCTAACACCATAGATAAAGTGGATGGGAAAAAGTACAAAAGTTACTAAAAATGAAAACAGAGCACAAACTCAATTATGGAAACGTAGATTTCAAAAATTAAAGATGGATTTCCTGTGGTACAGTTTATGCAGCTTTATGCATTTAAAAAATCTGCCTTTCACATACCAGTAGCCATGATTAATAAATGCTTATAACTTATTGACTGCAGAAAATTAAATCTGAGTACTTAATCCTGTGTTAGACAATCAAAAAAAAGGACAAACTAAATTTCTTAACTGCATCATTTTAAAAAGGACAATTGGTATCCCTGAGAGGACTAATTAACATGTAACCCTACACGCTTAAAGCATGGCTTGCTATATGCAATATTCAAAAACAGCAAGTACAGTAATTGATTAGACTTTTTGAAAATAGAGTAATGCAACTTAATTTTTGAATGTTAACCATCTTGACAAAAACAAAATCAGGTAGCTTAAATAGGATATAATTCACTTAATAGTTTTTAAATTTGGAGTTCCCTCCCCCATTTGAAATCATTTTCTAATGAAATAACAAAGAAATAGCCAATCTGCACTGTCAGAATACCCACCATCCTCCCAGGAGAAACGGTAGAAGTTTGCCAAGTTTGGTGATTCAGGTAGATGCATTCCAGTTTCATAGTCGTATCCAATGTTTTCAGCTTGGCGTCGAGCACACCTTAGTATGGAACCTCCTATGTCTCTCAATCTCACTGCTGCCCGGTAAAATATAGTTTCCTTAGCGTTATACTTCATACAGTTGTTTATGACAAGATTAAAATCTGATTCAAACTCATCAAGGGTTTTGTAACTGTGAGTTTCTAGCTTTTTCCTCATGGTAGAAAAGTCCATAGGGTGTGTAATAAACTCTAGATAGTCTGGAACCTTGCAAAAACAAAAACATTAGTAAGTAAATCTCAATTACATAGAATCCTTTCTCCTCCAACTCTCCCACAAACATACTGTACATTAAATAAATCTCCATCAAGATCTCTTAATTAAATTCTTTATGACTTATTTGTAGATTTTTAACTGAACTTACTGAAGACCTCCCAAATTAATACACTCAATAATGTTTTGTGCACTTAATAGTGTTATCAGCAATTCCATTCACAGAAGTTTACAACAAACTGATGAAACACTATGTTGCTGATAATATATATATATTTGGCTGTTTTAGAGATACAAAGAAGAACCTTTCTTGAACAGATGCAATCTATGCAGTAATTTCTCTACACTTTCTAAATTATACGGAATAACTGAGCATACATCTAACTAATTTGAACATGATTCTGATTCATGCACAGAGCTCAAATGTAACAATACCGTCAAAGATAACATTTAAAACCATGCATTACTTTGAGGAACTGGGGTGGGTAGGAACAAAAATGCATACTGCCGAATTCCTACTGGCAAGATTTCCAGGGAAGAAATGTATTATCTGTTCCCTAATAGCACTGTGGCTGTACAAACACTACACAAACTGCAGCAGTCAACAAGACAACCCACCAATACCTTCTCAAGAGCAATTAAAATGGATAAAGTCTTTCCAGCAACTATCATATTCCACAAATTAAAATAAAATAAAATCAATCAATCAAAGTAACTCCACAAATGTAGTTTTACCGATATAATTTGACAATGGCCCAACAGCCTAAGTAGTTGATCATTTAGAGGATGATTGAATTTGACATTAAATGTCATCCAGGTTAAAATTACTCATGAACTTACTTAGATACAATTTAAATGTACTTACTTGAAAATAATGAAAATGTAAACGCACATCCAAATTAATTGCTTACATTTGAAGTTGATCTAAAATATTTGGTACGGATACTCATAAGGACCATTTGTATGTTCAAGCTTGCTCTAACATTCAATACAATTGTGTATGATCTTATATTTCAATGCCACTTTGAGCTGCTTGCCATATTCTTGATTTGCTGAGATAACAATCTGTATACAGTACAACCTTGATTACCTGAACATTAATTATCCGAATTTCGGATTACCCGAACAAGATCTCAAGGTCCCATAAAAACAGCATTAGGCAACTCAGCATTCAGTTAAACGGCATTATGGTGTGCATTGTCGGACAACCAAGAAATGTTCGGTAACTGGTACTCAAATCACCGCTGGTTTACGATAGATCAGTTTTCGTTTAAACGGCATTATGGTGAGCATTGCCAGATAACCAAGAAACGTTTGGATAACAGGCACTCATAAATTACCACTTGTTTATGATCAGATTGATTATCCGAACAATCAATTATCTGAAAAAAAAACTCTCCACCTTCTCATACGGATAGTTGAGGTTCTACTGTATAATCTCTTTTGAATATATTTGCTGCAATATTCAGGCTTCAAGAGGTGTACTTTATCCAAGTTTTTTTAAATGAAGAGAGATTGAGACAGAGGTCTGCTTCAAACCAATAAAGTAAACAACTGGTGAGGCCTGGAGTTTTATCAAAAGTTGGAACAATAACAGCAGCCTGAATGGGTCAGGTCAAGCTCCCACAGAACCAGGATTCTAGTTTTATCTTTCAGTAGCTGTTGGGGTTGTGAAAGCTGCTACTACTCTCAGTCTTTTTGCTATAGCTAAAAGCTTGGGTTCTCTTCCTGCTGCTAGAACTGCATGCGAGACAATCTGCATTACTGAATTTGCCAAGGGTGTGCTTATGGGAGGTTACTATACTGGAACATCCAATACTGGAACATCCAAGTAATTAATATGAGTAGTTCATTATTTTGTTAACTATTACTTCGATAACTACCGTTAAACCAATACTTTCATTTGTCTTTTGTCTGTATTTTAACTATAGTGTATGAATAAAGTATGTTTTGCTTCAAGTCTGGTAGCTTGACCAATCGAATTGTATCGGAACGCAACTCGTGGCATTTGCCTTTAAAATAAGAAAAAGTTAGGGTAGGCTATCTCCTTGACATGTTTTGAGGGTGTTTGGTCTGATTTATAACATATTTAATAATGCAACAACTGCAATTGTCTATGGTAAACAATTCCAAACTTTCACAACCCTGAGTAAATAAATGTGTTTTTATTGCTGAACGATCAACTCTTATCCCGAGGCTTTGGTTCCACGTCCGAAACTCTCCAGTCAAGGAAAGCAACCTCTCGGTGTTAAGCCATTTCAGAATTTTCAGTTTCAAGCCTTACCTCTTTGAGACTTACAGGTTGTGCAAATATATTTGCTTGGTCTCTTTCCTGAAGTTGATCCAAAATTTGTCTTAAAAACACAATAAATGGTGTAAGTTGCAATTCCAAGGCAACTTGTTGAACTTTGACCTGCAGAATGTCAAACAATATGAGTACCATGACAACACTGAGCCTGTACAATGTGATCAAAATTAAAATTCACTAAAACAAACAAGCATGAACATTTCAACAACCTCATAATAACAAAAACAGCAAAAACATTTTAGTTTCTCAATGGTAAATATTGTAACGTACGCCCTGCATCATTCAGAAAATTTTTGTGACATTCAAGGCATCATGCAAAAATTTTTTTTTAATTGTAATCATTGGAATGGAAATATGTTTTCAAAAGGATGATCAGATCACTAAAAGGGGAAATAAACCAGAATAATCAGATGTTCACTTTCATTTTTATCCAAATAAAAGCAAATGCAGATGCTGGAAATCTGAAACATGGAGAATACTGGAGAAACTCAACAGGTCTGGCAGCATCTGTGTGGAGAGAAACAGTGTTAGCATTTTGAGTCCAATATGACTCTTCTTCAGAACATTGTCTGTGTTTGCTTAATTTTCTATCCAACCTGATAAGTTATTGCATACTGGAGCACCAATAATTACAATAGCTTTGCTAGTCTTGAATCTTGCCAGACCTTTGTGACACGTCTTTCTTCAGTTATTGGCTACACCCTAATCACATTGTTACTTGATTCCTATTTGATTGTTTGTTTCAATTGCCTTCCAATGAATTATCTCAATTGCATTAAAATTTGTTAGTAAATTTTGCATATTGATACTCATCTTTGCTGACAACGAGATTGTAATTGAATCACCACAGAGATGTTACTTCAACATGCACAATGTCATCACAGTTATATCTATCATATGCATTTTATCAAAGGATACAACAACACTAACGTCCTTTACTCTGACAGTCAAAATCAGGTCATTTTAAACATAACAATCAAATAATCTCAAGAGTTGAAAAGCTATACATATTTGTTCAGCAGAGATTTTGAAGGAGTGAAAGAAAGTCCAGTAGAATAAAGAACTGTACAGGGAAAAAGTGAGGACCGCAGATGCTGGAGATCAGAGTCAAAAAGTGTGGTGCGGAAAGCTCTTCATTCCTGATGCTTGAAACATCAATTCTCCTGCTCCACGGTTTAGCATCCGGCAGTGCTTTTCTTGCACCACACTTTTTGACTCTAAAGAACTGTAGAGTAGAATAAAGAACAGTAAAGTATCAGAACTGGCCTTCAACCCAGCAATCCTGCGCCAGCGCATCACATCTTTCGAAATTAAAAAACCTTTGACTCTACGCAGTCCATACCCCTCCATTCCCTATCTATTCCTATATCTGTCAAAATGTCTCTTAAACATTGCAATTGTATCCATTTTGATTAGTATCACTAGCAGCACATTCTAGGCACTTAACACCCTCTGTGTAAAAAAACTTGCCTCTCACATCTCCTTTAAACTTTCCTCCTTTTATGTTAAACCTATGTCCCCTAATAATTGGCATTTCTACCCTGTGAAAAGAGTCTTAACTATCCATACCTCTCATAACTTCTATCAGGTTGCCCCTCAGCCTCTGATGTACAAGCAAAAACAAGCTTGTCCAACCTCTCTTCATGGTTAATACATTCCAACCATGTTGTAATGTTAAAAGATTAAATTGGAATATCTCTCTGGACATTAATGTAATATTCAAGAGTTAAAGTGCACTGACTGAACATTTTGGAAGTGGGTGGGGACGACATTCATGCAAGAATGCGGACGACCCACACTGCATTTAGACAATCATTTGTTACTACTCCCCCTACTATTATCAAATTAAACTATCATTCAACCTCTTCCATTCAGAAATGCTTTCTTAAGCCATCCCTTGAAGCTAGGTATATTACATCTTTGTTTTAGGGAATCACTGAATCAGGAAATCATCTGCATAACAAGTCCCCAGGATTAGGGTATTTACATTTGCATTATCTCAGAGGATGATCTCATCCTACCAATTGTACCTGGGGTAGCATGTGACTGTGGCTGGGGGTTGTCTTGAGTGGCATGTGACTGTGGGGAAGTGACCAGAGTATCTGTAAGTATTACCGACTGACCTGTATAAAGGGGGTGGATTTCCTTCATTCAGCGCCTCTTTAATGCTACTTCGCACGCCTGCGAAGAGAGTTGCCTAGCTTGCACAGGGCTTTAATAAACTAACTGTTTTCAGAAGTTGGTATGCACGAATTGCATAGTGTGTGAGAAACCTCGGGAAAAGAATCTAACAATGCAACATCCTGGTAGCCACTCCAAAGCCTCCACATCCCTTTGGCGGTGTAGTGACCAGAACTGTACACAATATTCCAAATGTGACCTAACTAAAACTCTATACAACTGCAACACAACTTCCCAATTTTTACACTCTTTGGCCCGACCAATGAAGACAAGAATGCCATATGCCTTCTTGACCACCTTATCCACTAGTGTTGCTACTTGCAGAGAATTGGGGACGGAATGCCTAGATCCCTCTGTACGTTAATGCTTCCAAGGCTCTACCATGAACTGTACACTTCCCTCCTGCATTAGACATTCCAAAATGCATCACCTTGTGTAGATTAGATTAGATTCCCTACAGCATGGAAACAGGCCCTTTAGCCCAACAAGTCCACACCGACCCTCCGAAGAGAAACCCACCCAGACCCATTCCCCTACATTTACCCCTGACTAATACACCTAACACTACGGGCAATTTAGTATGGCCAATTCACCTAACTGCACATCTTTGGACGGTGGGTGGAAACCGGAGAAAACCCATGCAGACACGGGGATAATGTACAAACAGTTGCCCAAGGCAGGAATTGAACCCAGGTCCCTGGTGCTGTGAGGCAACAGTGCTAACCACTGAGCCACCGTGCCGCCCAGATTATATTGTGTATTTCCAGATTAAATTCAATTTGCCATTTCTCTACCCAAGTCTCCAGCCTATCAATATACTGCTGTATCCTTGGGCAATCCTCCTCACTATTACAGCTCCCCCAATCTTTACCTCTTTTACACACTCACTAATTAGACCACCTACATTCTTCTCCAAATTATTTGCATCTATTACAAACAAAAGGGGTCCCAGTACTGATCCTTGTGGAACACCACTGGTCACAACTCTCCAGTCAGGAAAATACCTTTCCACCGCAACTCTTTGTCTTCTATGATCAATCCAGTTCAGCATCCAGTTTACCATGGATCCCATTTGACTTCATGATACCTCCTCCATACTAAGCCACACTAACTATTGCGGATAAGTCCATATTTCTCCAAATATAAGTAAACTTTGTCCCTTAAAACTTTTCTCCAATAATTTCCCTACTAGTGACGTGAGACTCACTGGTCTGTAATTTTCCAAATTATCCCTGTTGCCCTTCTTAAACAAACAAACAACACTGGATACTCTCCAGTCCTCTGGGATCTCTCTTGTGACTAAAGAGAATACAAAGATTTTTTTATAAGGCTCCAATTTTCTCCCTTACCTTCCTTAGTATTCTGGGGTTGATCCCATCAGGTCTGGGAGACTTGTCCAACTAAAATGATTTTCAAAACACCCAATATTTCCTCCTTTTTTATGTTAACATGCTCCTCTCTAGACCCACCACCTAGCGTGTCCATCTCCTTTGTGAATATCGACACAAGTATGTGTTAAGGACCTCACCCACTTCCTCTGGCTACGTGCATAAATTCTCCTCTTTGTCCATGAGTATACATAGCTTTTATCTAGTTACCCTTGAGATATTAAAGGGTTAATGTGTTCTGCTGACCTGCAGGAAATCGGATGTCCCGAGGGTAGGGTGGTATGCCTCCGTCTTAGGGTGATATGTCTTTGTCTTACAGGTAGAATGTAAGGAATTTACATTCCCATCCCTTGCCATTCAGAGCCATTTACATGGCCATTTCCTATTCCTATTTATTCAGAGTGAATTTACATTGTCATCCCTTGCCATTCAGAGCCATTTGCATCATCATCCTCTATTCAGAAATAATTATAACATAGTAGTTAAAATTCTGACTGTTCCATACAGTTACAAAAAGATATAATTTGCACCAGATCTTTCCATTAAGGAATGATTTACATTACATTGTTTCTGGAGATGATCAGGTCACTGCATGTGATTTGGGGGGAGTGGCTGGGGGTTGTCCTTTGGGCATGACTGACTGTAATGTAAAGATTTTGTATAAAGGAAGAGCTGATCCCTTTATTCAGAGAGACCTCTCGACACAGCTCCACAAGCCCTGCGGAGTGTGTTCAGGGTTCCTCCAGAAAGTTTGTACTTGCTTAATAAAATTTTGGTTGTTCTCAGAAGTTGGCGTATTGCAGTTGCATCAAGTATGCAAGAATGTTCAAGAAAAATAACTCAACACCCTCTTCCTCCTTAAATACATCTAAACACCTTGGAATTTTCTTTAACGCTTCTATTAAGGACATATCAGAACCCCTTTGGCTCACCTAACTCCTTGTTTAAGTTCTTTCCTGCTTTCTTTACATTCTCTGAGCGCTCTGTCTGTCTTCCATTTCCTAAACTTTATGTATGCCTTTTTCTTTTTGACTAATCTCAATTTTTCCTTCTCATCCAAGGTACCTAAATCTTGCCATTCTTATGTTTGATTTTCACAGAAACATACTGGTACTGAACTCTAACAAACAGGTCATTAAAACGATCCACAGGACTGATGTGGGTTTACCCTCAAATAGCCATGCCCAATCTACATTCTCTAGTTCCTACTTAATATTTTCGTAGTTAGCCATCCCTCAATTTAATACTTTGGTTGGGTGCGAAACAAGACTGGCAGCTTAACGTTCTGGGAATAGATTAGATCTTCTACAGTACGGAAACAGGCCCTTCAGCCCAACAAATCCACACAGACTCTCCGAAGAGTAACCCACCCAGACCCACTTCCCTGCCCTATTTTCACCCCTGACTAATGCACCTTACACGATGGGCAATTCAGCATGGCCAATTCACCTGACCTGTATATCGTTTGGACTGAGGGGGGAATCCAGAGCTCCCGGAGGAAACCCACGCAGACACGGGGAGAATGTGCAAACTTCACACAGTGTCCCGAGGCTGGAATCGAACCCGGGTCCCTGACGCTGTGAGGCAGCAGTGCTAACCACTGAGCCACCGTGCTGCCCATAAAGATCAGCACTGTTATTTTAGATTAGATTAGATTTCCTTCAGTGTGGAAACAGGCCCTTCAGCCCAACAAGTCCATACCAATCCTCCAAAAAGTACCCACCCAGATCCATTTCCCTTTGACTAATGCACCTAACACTATGGGCAATTTAGCACGGCCAATTCACCTGACCTGCACATCTTTGGACTGTGGGAGGAAACCGGAGCACCTAGAGGAAACCCATGCAGACAAGGGGAGAATGTGCAAACTCCACACAGACAGTTGCCAGAGGCTGGAACCAAACCTGGGTCCCTGGCGCTGTGAGGCAGCAGTGCTAACCACTAAGCCACCGTGCAAATGTTTCAGGCATGATGTGAAAGAAGTGGGGAAGTTGCATTACTGATTAGGGAGAATACAGCAGTACTGAGGAATGACACCTTGGAGGAATCATCCAACAAGGTTATAGGGGTGGAGCTCAGGAATAAGAAGGGTGGAAACACTTTTATGGGGTTGTACCACAGTCCTACCAACAGCCAGTGGGAGATCGCGGAACAGGTATGCAGACACGTTACAGGAAAAATGTAAAATTAACAGGATTGTGGTGGTGGATGATTTTAACTTCAGCTATATTGACTCCCCTAGTGCCAGAGGTTTGGATGGAGGGTAATTTGTTTGGTGTGTCTAGGAGGGTTTCTTGAAGCAATATGCAAATTGTCCAACTAGGGAAGGGGCCATATTGGACCTGGTATTGGGGAATGAGCTCGGTCAGTTGATCAAAGTTTCAGTTGAGAGCATTTTGGGATAGTAACCATAATTCTGTAAGTATTAAGTTACTTCTAAGGATAACAGTAATCCTCAGGTGAAAGTACTATACTGGGGAAAGCTAACTACAACAATATTAGGCAGAAAATGATGAATGTAGAATGCTTGAGGGAAAATCCACATCTATTATGTGAGTATCTCTTTTAAAGACTTGAATATACTAATTACTTCTTTTGGTTTGGGTGCAGAGCCTGTCTGCAATTGAACAATAAACTGCAACTTTGGACAGAAAGATTCTGTATTATACAAGTAAAAGGTTTTATTGGAAAATAGAGGTCAATCAAATCGTTCATTATAGGGTGAATACTATCATCCTTGTAGTTCATAAGCACCTTGATGTAATTTGCATGGTACTAAGGTTAGCTCTTTGAGTACCATACTTTCAACAAACTCAATAGATTTGATACATTTAAATTTGAGCAATATTTTAAATACAATACTTTATAAGCTCCTGAAGTGGATTAAAAATTGACCAAGCCAGAGGCATCGAAGGCTAGTTCCAAACTAATGTATGAACATTGCAAATGGTCATCTGCAGATCAATGCAAGGCCCAAAGAATTGAATTGGGACAGAAGAAAATCAGAGTCATAGAATTGTATAGCACGGAAACAGACCCTTTGGTCCAAATTGTCCTTGCCGACCAGATATCCCAACCTAATCTAGTCCCACCTGCCAGCACCCGGCCCATATCCCTCCAAACTCTTTCTATTCATATACCCATCCAGTTGCCTCTTAAATGTTATAATTGTACCAGCCTCCACCACTTCCTCTGGCAGCTCATTCCATACAGGTACCATCCTCTGCGCGAAAACGTTGCCCCTTAGGTCTCTTCTATAGCTTCCCCCTCTCACCCTAAACCTATACCCTCTAGTCCTGGAAAAAAAACTTTGTCTATTTATCCTATCCATGCCCCTCATGATTTTATAAACCTCTACAAGGTCACCCCTCAGCCTCCAATGCTCCAGGGAAAACAGTCCTGGCCTATTCAACCTCTCTCTATAGCTCAAATCCTCCAACCCTGGCAACAAACTTGTAAATCTTTTCTGAACCCGTTCACGTTTCACAACATCTTTCAGATAGGAAGGAGACCAGAATTGCACGCAATATTCCAACAGTGGCCTAACCAATGTCCTGTACAGCCGCAACATGACCTCCCAACTCCTGTACTCAATACTCTGACCAATAAAGGAAAGCCTTCTTCACTATCCTATCTACCTGTGACTCCACTTTCAGGGAGCTATGAACCTGCACACCAAGGTCTCTTTGTTCAGCAACACTCCCTAGGACCTTACCATTAAATGTACAGGAGAAAGTGAGGACTGCAGATGCTGGAGATCAGAGCTGAAAATGTGTTGCTGGAAAAGCACAGCAGGTCAGGCAGCATCCAAGGAGCAGGAGAATCGACGTTTTGGGCATGAGCCCTTCTTCAGGAATTTTTCCTGAAGCCCTTCCTGACCTGCTGCGCTTTTCCAGCAACACATTTTCAGCATTAAATGTACAGGTCCTGCTAAGATTTTCTTTCCCAAAATGCAGCACCTTACATTTATCTAAATTAAACTCCACCTGCCACGTCTCAGCCCATTGGCCCATCTGATCAAGATTCCGTTATAGTTCTTCGCCATCCACTACACCTCCAACTTTGGTGTCATCTGCAAACTTACTAACTATATCTCTGACGCTCATATCAAAATCATTTATATAAATGATGAAAGGTAGTGGACCCAGCACCCAGGTTCATGGTTTGAAACGTCAAGAAACAAGCAATTCCAGACCACACAATGAATCTGGATGGGTTGTGAAATTGTCTGATGTTCGGCAACTGAGATTTATTGTGGACAAATGGAGGGCAGTGGGACTAGAAACAAACAGAAGAGCTATAAACTAGATGGCTGCAAGTTATAGGATGCAAGAGAGAATAGAATTCTGGGATTTTGCATGTAAGTCACAGAAACCAAATGAATGTACTGCAGAAGAAAATGAAGTTACACGACTCTTAATAAGTCATATCAGAGGGATGAATTCTGACTGGGAAAAAGCTAGCACATTCACTGGTTTTCGCCACACCTGAGATTTTGTGAATAATTTGATTGCTGTTATACAAATCAGAGATAGTGAGGAACAGGAAAATCAAACTATTACCTGATGTTTAAGTACTTATTAAGGAATTGTTAATCCAACAATTGTAGATTACCGAATAGTCTAGATCCAAAGTACTTGCACTCAAGCTTTTAAAAAAAAACAGTAGATCGTAGAGAATGATATTCACATAGATTATTCCTTTGAACTCTCTTCCTGGTAAAGAACAGCTGCATGCTGTTTCTAAATTTAGGGTGATATATAAGACCAGAAACAAACAGCAAAATTGATCCCTTTCAATTCTCCTTAAAAATAGAAGGCACAAAGAATTTTAATGGATGAATTAAGGGATGGTCCATTCAAAAGGATCATTTTTGATATGTTCACACAAACTGCAGTTATTTTCTAATCTTATATTTATATTTCTATAACATAGCAAACTTCATTTTAACCAGCACCCTCAATAAACAGGTAAAAATTATATAACTGAAATAACAGAGGTTTATTGTATTATCGCAACCTCAAAGCAGTCAGAGAGAGTGAGAAGGCTATCTGCCAGTAAGATATATTTACGGCAAAACTGCATTGTTATTTAAGTGATTTATGTTGCAAATAAAGTATAACAGTGATTCAATATCCCCTGCATTACGTTTCTATTACTTAGTCTGTGTTTTTACATTGATCAATGTAATACATGTGGACCTCTTGATCAATTGGAACATTTAATCAATCGGTACACTCCTGGTGCCACAGGTGCCAGTTAATAAAAGATTCGCTGTAAATTCAGAAAACATTTTGGTGGAAAATAGTGCTACGATTATCCAGGCAATGAATTCAAATAAATTATTTAATATTTCAAGTCTACATAACTCTTCATCAGAAGTGAAGTGGCTCTGATTAAGAGTCATCTCAACTCAAAACGTTAACTCGCTTTTTCTCCATGGATGCTGCCTGACCTGCTGTATTCACCACTACATTTTTGTTTTCAGTACAAATTCCAGCAACTGCAGTAATTTGCTTCTACAAAGAAATAATTTGTTGCATCTGATTATGATTAATGGGAAGATATGCTATTGTTGTGATACGTCAGTAGGCTACTAATTCAGAGGCTCAGGTTAATGCCATGGCAATGTGGATGACAAGTCTAGATTAGAGTGGTGCTGGAAAAGCACAGCAGGTCAGGCAGCATCCGAGGAGCAGGAAAATCAATGTTTCGGGCAAAAGCCCTTCATCAGGAGCCATTCCTGATGAAGGGCTTTTGCCCGAAACGTTGATTTTCCTGCTCCTCGGATGCTGCCTGACCTGCTGTGATTTTCCAGCACCACTCTAATCTAGACTGATTTCCAGCACCTGCAGTCCTCACTTTTGCCAATATGGATGACAATCTTATCCTGACATCTAGGAAAGAAAATGAAGTAGTTCTGTTGCAGAATGCAAGTATGGGAGAAATTTGAGATCATCAACTGAATATCAGAAATGTGAAGTTGTACTAAATTTTATCTATTTTCAGCAAAACCAAAACTTTACTTTGAAGGGAGGAATTATTCAGAGCGAATAAAATTGTTCAACCTCAAATCATACTAAAAATGACTTATAGTGCATTCTTCACTAAGAACTAAATCTTTCATTCCAAAGCCACTGTGAATTTAAATCATACTGCCCATCGAAGAAATGGTGTGTTTCGATTAAAGATGTATCCCAATTCCCTCAATTATCACATACTTAAACATGGAGAGAACTGATTTCCCAATGCAGTAAGTCTTGTCCAACTTAAAGTCATCATGGATAATGAAACTTTGTCTATTATTACCTCTCTCAAAACAGGAAAAGACTACATATAGGTAGGAAAATGTAGCTGCAGTATTCTGAATCCACACAATTATAATATGATGCTTGCACATTTTTAAACATAAAGCAATGCTATTTAAATGACAGCCACGTCATAATGGGGAAGATGTGTGCACCTAGCTGGAGTAAAACAAGCAATAAATTCCATAAATCTACATGAAGTTTACAATTTTTACTATATCTAGTACACAAAGGAACCCTCCCTTAATAGACGAGACATGACCATGCACAATCTCCAAAGCACTGCTATTGATGTCCCCATATCAATAGCAAAATAATTACCTCTTCCCTTTTGAGCTTCTCCCTTTTGCGAATCAATTCAACAAGCAGACGAGCCCTTTCCAAATCATGGCGCAGTTTCTGCCAGTACTTCAACTGTTCTTTTACTGCACTATTTTTTTCATCTTGTTCTTTCTGTGAAATGAGTTAAATATATTACCATGAATTTTATTGTTTACAAAAACCAATAACTGACCATTACCAGTCTAAAATGTATTAGTGAGATAATGAAATGGGCAATGGCTAACGTGGGTAAAATTCACTCACAATTAAATTTATATGACAAAATGGCAAAAATTGGAAATATGTTCTTTGGAACCTGACCTATGAAAATATCGATAAAAACAAATTTTAAAAATTGAGCATTTTAAAAACTGGCCATTTACAATGATAATGAATTAATTTGAGGCACTAGTCTTGTGTTTACAAACATATAAATTAGTAAGAGGAGTGGGCCATCTAGCACTTCAAGCTTGCTCTGCCACTTAAAAAGATCATCACTGATCTGATTATAGCCTCAACACATTCTGACTTATCCATGTACATGTTAAGACTCCCCTGTTATTCAAAAATCTGTCTATCACTGTGTTATAATCCCAGTTGATGTTAATACTGGTTAAGTCAGATTCCAGATTTAAATTTGCCTGGATAGACCATTTTAAAAAAATTAACATGTGGCTTTTCACAGAAATCGAAGTACACAATGCTATAGATTTTGTTTCAACAATAAAACATAAGTTTATCACACAAAAGACAAAATGGAACAAATCAAGATATTTACACATCACAATGTAAAAGATTTTGAAACACACAGAACAAAATGTTATCTATCCTAATCTCATCACTTTACAGTACTCAAATGCCAGTCAATCATAACCACTTCTCAGTTTCAAATAATCCCTTCAAGGTTCTAAGCACTCACTTTAGTCTAGAATTGTCAGCTAAAACACATACGGAGGAAACCTATTTCCTACCTATTCTGAACTAAGTAATTTTTTCAATACTGTTCTTTAACTCCAGCCAGATGTTCTGAAAACTGAACCAAAGCTTTCTAATCTGTGGGTTTTCCAAAGGCAAAAATCACTTCTTAATTCTTCTAAGCCAGAAGGATATGGCTTTCAATTTTGCTCTCACCTTCAAAACTCTAACAATAGAAACATATTACCATTATCTTCCCAGGAGGGCCACAGATCAGCTGCTCTCTGGCACACACTAGTTTAAAATCATAGCTCCAGAAATACTGACAAATTAATTATTAAACCCCTATATACATACAGATTAAAGCTCTCATGCCACTAGTTTAAAATCTAAGCTCCAAATTAATTAATATTTATACATATAAATCACACAACACATATCCCAAATGCCTTAGAAATATTTGATAATTCTGCCTTCCAAAGACTCAATCCTTTGAGAGAAAATCAAGTCTCCTCTTCCATTCTAATTGGGTAACTCAGTGTAAATGAAAAATCGAGCAAAAACAATACTTGCCATAAATTTCCTTAATAAATGTTATTTCTAGGGCTGAAAGCTTAAACTGCAACTGTATTATCATGAGCATAAACAAAGTTCTGCAATCATGTTTTGCTCAGAGACTACTTAGGAATAGATTGAAAAGTGTTGCCACTAAAACTGATCTGAAAAAAGTCAGTGATTTGGTAACTCTTCAAATTGGTTCAGTATGTCTACTCTGAAATTTCAGAGCTATAGCAGTAAAGTCCTGTTGTAGTAATTCAGCCAAGTAAATTGCACATTATGACAGAATATTTTCAACAGACCAACAAACCAGACAGCATCATTGGTAATGTCAAAAAAGACAAATCTTGTCCCAAGGTTTACCTCTAAGCTATGTTTCTCTCTAAGCTATGTTTCTCTGAAGTCGGTTAAGGTTTCTAGAACACAAGTGCAGCAGAACAAGAAGCAAAAGGGATTGTGGACTTTACAGCATAGTAAAGATTTCCACGCATGTCAAACAGTTCCAAATTGGAATATTTTGATTTCAATAATTTCCATAATATAACGCATTTATCTCTCCTAAAACTCCACCAGGGATTCTTTGACTTTTGATGAACAGTTGTCGCAGGCAGAAATGATTAAATGTGGTTGGTATTCACTGTGTGGGAATTTGCTGAGAACAGCCCATGATGCTGGTTGTGGGATATAGTTGGTTGTTGTGACCAATAAATGCTGTAGGGTGTAGTCCTGATCCCCAATTTACTGAGTAGAAGATGCAATACAAGAATCAGAGAGTCAGAGCAAGATCGTTATTATTTGTCAAATTTTGTAATTCTTTGTCAATCAGTATTTTCTTGGATTGTGAGCTGCTCCAGTCTGTTTCGGGGGTATTAAAGTCATCAATGTTGAAATAGGGTAAGAAAGATATGGGAGTAAGTTGTTCAGATTTTATGTAACAGTCTGTAAATGTTTTCAATCTTGAAACCATATTAATATTTCAAATGATTAATGGTAAGATAATGAATTGCAACTAACATGTTGCTACGGATATAGGTGGCCCAGCCATGCATGGTATCAGGTAAATAACATACCAGGCAAAGCAGACAATTTTCTTTTGCATTGTGGATTTCTTTAAATCAAATTCTGTTTCAATAGTACTGATGATTAAATGTTTCACCATAGAGACACTCAATGGTCAAAAAAAAAATCACCTATTTGCCAACTAACTAACCAGAATCTGAAGAATCTCTGATTAAATTTACACTTCACCTGACAAGGGAGGGGCGCTCGGAAAACTTGTGATTTCAAATAAACCTGCTGGACTATAACCTGGTGTTGTGTGAATTCTGACTAAAACTATCCTGCATGATAACGGTGACCTTGATCAAATCATCACACACTGGGATATTAAGAAAACTCATGAACGGACAACTGTCCATGACCTTTGGCCTCAAGCTCAGATTACCCTGGAAGGGGAAAGTGTCGCAAAGGTTTGAACAACAGGCATAGGCTTAGTGGGCCAAAGGGCCTGTTCCAGTGCTGTACTGTTCTTTGTAACAGGTAAAGCTAGTTGTGTTTTGCTGCTACTTAGCGGCACGGTGGCACAGTGGTTAGCACTGCTGCCTCACAGCACCTGAGACCCGGGTTCAATTCCTGCCTCAGGCGACTGACTGTGTGGAGTTTGCACATTCTCCCCGTGTCTGCGTGGGTTTCCTCCGGGTGCTCCGGTTTCCTCCCACAGTCACAAAGATGTGCAGGGCCAGGTGAATTGGCCATACTAAATTGCCCGTAGTGTTAGGTAAGGGGTCAATGTAGGGGTTTGGGTGGGTTGCGCTTCGGCGGGTCGGTGTGGACTTGTTGGGCCGAAGGGCCTGTTTCCACACTGTAATCTAATCTAATCTAATCTAAACCCACATTCATTTTTCTCTCCCCACAGGATGCTACTGTCAAGCCAAAAAGATGTTTTGCTTATCACACAAATGAGCTTTAGGGTGAGTGTGATGCCAAGTATGTAAGCCATACATCCCAATGACAAGGCAAACAGTATCAAATAATAATGTCCAGTTGACTAGATTGTCAATCATGCTCAACCAGCCTCTGCTTGCAAGCCTCAGTAATATATGCCTACAAATTAGACATGATTCTGCTATTAGATGTTGTTATTAATTAAATAACCCTAGGCCTTTTAAGTTCCTCTGGAAACCAATTTAAGATGATCAGTAGGGCTTGCAATGAGATACATATAATTGCATACGTTGCAAGCTAAATTTAATAATACTTGGACCTTGTTTTACATAGGCAAAAGTAGTTTGGACACAAATTGCACATTTTATAATGAAAAAACTGGTAGTCACCATGACTGTTTATCTCTGCTGCATTCTCTTGGCAACATCCTGATCAATCAGAGTCAACCTGCCTGATCTGAGAACTAAGATGGACACCTAACTATTATTGTTGCATCGCTGTGCCACTGATGACCCAACAAATCAGCACCCTGTTCTCATGCCTCACAAATTGGCATCCCTTTTCTCAAATGTATTTTTGCATTCTAGTCCAATGGAAAGCTTTGACATTTTGACTCCTTTTAGCAATGTTAAAGTTCTGTATTACCAAACAATTATTTTAACACATCATAAATTTAAGAAATGCGAATACTTTCAACATACCAATGACAATTTTCAAGAAGCCAAGAGAAGTCTGTTATAGTGCACAATAAATTTAGCCATGTAAGACTTACTGCAATTTTTATAGTTTAAAGATATTCACACATAGGGTATATAAATTACAATTTACAATATTGCACAATACACATCAAAATAAAAAATATGCATGCCTACTTCGAAAACATTATTTATTTGCATTACAACAAAAAACAAATAAAAATATTAAAAATGAGTAACTCAGTTAAAGAACCTTTTACCTGTTCTGCATTTCTTTGAGTCTGCAGATGTGAGTGCAATCGACGAAGCAGAGGAACACCATTCCGTGACTGTCTTTTCAACATCCAGTAATTATGCAGCCTTTGCATGAACTGGGTTTTCCTCTGAATTGATAACCGACTGCAGATTTTATTCAACCTAACAAGAAAGCAGGGATTTTCAGTTGCAAACATGACAGATTGAAACATTTTAGTTTTTAAAAATACTCATTTCACAATTGAAAACCACCTAGTTTTTGATAAAGAAATCTTCAGCATGAGAAATATCCAATTTTGTCATTAAAATTAAAGTTCTTTTGTTCAAATTCAATATCTCAACCATATTCAGCTTAAGCAGCAAAGAGTGAAATAATGAACTTTTTTTAAATTCATTCATCGGACATGGGTGTCATTGTTAGGTCAGCATTTATTGCTCACCCTTATTGCCAGGAGGCAGTGATGAGTCATATATATTGCTGTGGGTTGGGACTCTCACATGGGTCAAACCAGGTGAGAACAGCAGTTTCCTTTCCTAAAAAGGACATTGGTTAACCAGATCGGTCTTTTTGACAACCGACAACAGTTTCACAGTCACCATTAGACTTTTAGTTTCAGGTTTTTTTGATTGAATTCAAATTTCACCATCTGCCATGGTGGGACTCAAACCTGGTCCTGAGAATATTACCTGAGTCTCTTATTTAAAAATCCTACGATAACACCACTGGGCTTTCACCTCCCCTTCAGATTTTGCAGATGGTGTGGTACCAAGGAATTATATACACTGAAGATATTACATTTATCAGCTACTCGTTGTATTAGTTGTTTCCTAAATGGTGTTTTAGTGTAATACATTACTCTTTAACAATCTTGAAGTAATCAACAGTTTTTGATGAAGCTAATCAACACTACAATATATCATGGAATCCCTACAGTGAGGGAAGAGCCCATTGAGTCTGCACTGATTCTCCAAAGAGCATTGCACCCACACCCAGCCTCCTATCCTATCCCCATAATGCTGCCTTTCCCATGGCATATCCATCTAGCCTGCACCTCCCTGCACATTCTGGGGCAATTTAGCATGGTCAATCCACATACCCTGAATATCTTTGGACTGTGGGAGGCAACAGGAGCACTCAGCATACACCCACGTAGACATGAGCAAGCTCCCCACAGACAGTCGCCGGGGGCTAGAATCAAACCGGAGTCAGTGATTGTGTGAGGCAGCAGTGCTAACCACAAAGCCAATATGCCACCCAGAAAAGCAGCAAATTGCACTAGAGTGAGGTAAAAGTCAAACCTACAAATTTCTGATCCATAGTCAGACGCGTGACAATACTACTCCTTTAACAAGATTATGTTGTCCTTCAGCAGCACACCCGGCATGCATATAACCACTGAAGGTGGTGGTGCTGAGCTGATTTCTTGAACCACTGCAGTTCTTGGAGTATGTGGACACCTACAATGCTGTTAAAGAGTTCTGTATTTTGACCCAGGAATAGTGAAGGAATAGCAATATAGCTCCAAATCAGATGCTGTGCGATTTGGAGGGAAACGCGCAGGTGATGGTGTTCCTGTATATTTGCTGCCCTTGAACTTCTAGGAGGAACAGGTTGTAGGACCGGAAAATACCGTGACAGTAACCTTGAAAGAATTGAAGTGTATATCTTGTACATGGTACATGCTGATGCTATTAGCTATGGGTGGTGAGGGAAGTAGATGGGTATCAAATCACACAGGCTGCTTTGTCCTGGGTGGTGACAAGCTTTTTGAATGTTAATGGAGCTGCACCTATCCAAGCAAGTGAACAGCATTCCTTTGCATTCCTAATTTGTGCCTTTGAATGTGTGTTTTGGAGACAAGAGACAAAAAAAAAAAACAGAATTCCTAGCTTCTGATCTAACTGTATAGCCACAGTATTTAAATGACTAGTCCAGTGTCTGGTCAATGTTAACTTCCAGCCTGAATGTTTTCCACGTCTTGCTGCAAAAGAAGCTACTTCAGCATCTGAAGAGTGACAAATAATGTGGAGCATTGTGCAATCACCACCAAATATGCTCACTTTTGACTTTCTGTTGAAGGGAAGGTCATTGATGAAGAGGCTGTAGATGTGCATGTCGAGAACCCTATCCTCTTGTGGTGCATCAGTAGTGTCTCTACTGTTGGGTCAGAAAGTTCAAGTCTAAGTCTCACCTGCTCCGAAGCTGTGTAATAGCAGCCCTGGACAGGTTGATTAAAAATACCTAATTTGATGAACTGCAACAGTTATATCCTGAAAGTGAGATGATTGAATAACCATAACAATCTTCCTTTGTGACTCCAATCAGTAGAGAGTTTCTCCAACACCACCAACTTCTTTTGATCTTTGATGGTATAATTGATCAAATGCTGCCTTGATGTCTCAATGGGCAGTACGGCAGCACATTGGTTAGCACTACTGCCTTACAGTGACAGAGACCCAGGTTTGATTCCAGCCTTGGGCTTCCAGCTGTATGGAGTTTGCATATTTTTCCTGTGTCTACGTGGTTTTCCTCCCAGTGTTTCAGTTTCCTCCCAAAGTTATTCATGTTAGGTAGATTGGCTAAATTGTCCCACTGTGCAGATTAGCCATGGCAAATCTAGTCGGGGTGAGATGCTCTTTGGAGGGTCGGTGTAGACTTAATGAGCTGAATGGCCTATTTCTGTACTGTAGGAATTCTATGTACTCTAGAATTCAGCTCTTTTGAAGATGTTTTAATGAAAACAGTATATAGGTTACGAGCGGAGTAATCTTGGCAGAACCCAAACTGCGCTTAAATGAGCAGGTTGCTATTCAGGGAGTGCCACTGGACAGCACTGTCGCCGACTCCTTCTTTGTGAAAGGATGAGAGCAGACTGATCGGGCAAAAATTAGTCAAGTTGAATTTGTTCTGCTTTCTGGCAGGCAGGATATGCTGGGCAATTTTCCACTTTGCTATAGACACCAGTGTTTTAGCTGTACTGTAGGAGCTTGGCTGCGAGTTCAGCAAATACTATAGCAAAAGTCTTCAATTCTACTGACAGAATGTTGTCAGGATCCATAGACTTGCTGAGCATTTTCTAGCTCCACCCTTTAATCCACTCTGACTCTCCAGCAGCATTTGCAGACCTCACAATCTCCTAGTTGCTGCTCATCATACTGTGAAACCCCTACCAAATATGCCAACTCCCTGATCATCCCTCCATCCTGAAGCCCTTCAGCCACATCCTGAAACAATCTTGGTCCTCCATCCTCCAAACCCCTCCATTTACTTCTCAGCCTGCTTTCCCTCCCCCAATCCTGATGAAAGGTTCTGACCTGAAACGACTCCCCTCTTCCTGTATGCTGCTTGACCTGTTGTGCTTGTTCCAGCTCCACTTGTTATCCACTCTAGCATCTGCAGTCCTCACTATCTCCTAGAATGTAGTCATTTCTTAATGGAATCAAACAGACTGAAATTTTTGATGCTGAGGATCTCAGGATAAGGCAGGGATGGATTATGCAATTGGGACTTCTGGCTGAAAATGGGTGCAAATACCTCAATCTTGTCTTTTGCATATAAGATGGGTTTTCTCCATCATCTAATGTGTGAATATTTGTGGAACCTCTTCTTCAGTTAATTGTTCAGTTGTCCACAACCATTTGCAAATGGATGTGGCAGGATTTCAGAACTTAGATTTGATCCATTGGTTGAGGGATTTCTTAACTCTGTCTATAACATACTATCTCCATGTTTGCACACAAGTAGATCTGTGCTGCAGCTTCTACAGGTTGACACTTAAATTTTAATTTTTAGATAGGCCAGGTGCTTTCTTAGCATGCCTTCCAGCCCTTTGACTTGATGATAATAAACGTCTGGGGATAGCCTGGGCCATGAGGCTATAGAACATGGTTGAATGCAATTCTGCTGCTGCTGATGGTCCACCATTCCATTATGGATATACAGTTTTGAATTGCTAAAATGTTCCAAATCTATTCCACTTTGCACAACTTGGTGCCACACAACACCGTGTAAGGCACCTAAATGTGAAGTACTTTGTTTTATTCTTAATTACATTGACAAGAATAAGAGACAACCTGCCAATAAGTTACATTATGTTAAATCTTTATAAAGCAGTGATTGGGCCTCAGCTAGGGTACAGTGTTCAATTCTATGCATCCTATTTTCAAAGCCTCAGAGGCTGTATAAGAAATGTAATCGCTGTGGGAAAGAAGAATTTCAGGTCTGTTATGCTGTCAGTTGTGTGGATGGAGAAACTGGGCCTGTCCTCCTTACAGCTGAGTTGGTCAAACAGAAATCAAAATTACGAAGTTTTGGTAAATAAGTAGCAATTGTATCCAGTGGCGGAAGGGTTGCGAAGTGGAGGGAACAGATTTGTGATTGGTGAAAAAGAGACTAGAAACAAATGTGTGGAAGCATTTTTTTAAACTCCAGTGAGTTGTGAACTGGAATGGTGGAAGCAATGGAAGCAGATTCAAATTGCAATTTCTAAAAGGGAATTGGATAGTACTGAAAGGAAACAAATTGCAATGCTGTAAAGGAAAACCAGAGGAATGGGGTTAATGAATTACAGGTCAATCTGCTATAACACACATTTTATCAGTGTGAATTGGCTATAATGCAATAGACAAATTGTAGACATTGTTTGGATAACACAAACTTTCTACTGAATGAGCATATCGATTTTCTATTTGCGAACTTCAATGCAATTTTCTATAGCGGTTTTCCATAGCACGAGGTTGCAGAATGTTAGGGACCAGGCCAGACCACCTCAAAACATTTCAAGAAGAAGTCCAGACCCTAACTTTTCTAGCTGTTTTAAGCAGTTTTAAGTGGATATTTCAGGAGGGATGCAGCTGATCAAAACCCCTCTGTTTAAAACAGAAGAGAATTTATTTACAAGATAATGGAATGAAATACAAACAAAAGAAAACAGAATACAGAATAATTTAACCTGTCTGAAAATTCAACAGACTATCTTAACTTAATGATGTAGTTCCAAATGCCTGCAACAATTCCCATAAACACTCCTTTGGCAAACAGGTAAAATCAGACTAGGGTTCTTACTGGAAAGAGATATGGCAGAGAGACTCAGCATGGAACACCTTCTTCCACCCCACAGCTCTAAACAGACCGAATGCTAAAACCAAACCAGAGGAAAACTGAGCTGGGAGAACTGGCCACTCGCCTTTCATTGTACAAGGGTTTTACTTTTTTAAAAAAAACTTGAAAGCCTTTTGCAATCTCTTAGCTCTAATTAAAGACTCTAAAATCTAGATCAGTCTGCTTCATACAACCTTGGACAATACAACCTTGTTAAAGGAGCAGCATTGTCACAACAGGAACATAACTGTCACGTTACACCAGGACAACCTGTAGCTCTATCAAAGAATAAGCACAACCCACCAAATGGCTCACTCTTTCCTGTAGCACTCTATACAGCCAATATTCGTCTCTTGTACAGTAAGACTATGCAAAAATCCAAAATTTTCCCTCATTTGCTGCAGAGAAAATGTGCGCAATGTATATTTACGAGCATATTTGCTGATAAATTCCATTAAGCTCTCATAAAATAGTTAATGTAGTTGCCACAGTGATTTAGAGGCATTCACTGTAATATTCAACTGTCCCTGTAGTTCATACTAGCACTTCTCTCCATTCATAATGCTAGCTTTTAAATTCCCAATACTATATTTTTGCTCCCACTCTCAAATCATATTGATGGTCTGCTCTCTCCTTGTTCCTATCCTCCTAGTTGCAACTTGCATCAAAATACTCAGGCCTACTTCGCTTTCTCTATCTGATGCTATACCTCTGAAGATAGAACTCTGCTGCAAATTGGAAAGAATTACAGATCTTGCAATCTCTCAGGAGAATTTCTACCTTCATCAGATTTCCATCAATTCTCACAACATTAGATGAAATAATATTCACCACCAAATAATGTAACAAAGTGTAGATATAATTGGAGGCCATAGTAAAGGCACATCGTTACAGCAGGGTAAAGTCACTCCAGCATCCTGAACTTGGCAGTTGTTAATACTGACACTGAACAACAGAAGTGGAAAGATGCTTTAACTCCTCAGTCATCATCAAAAAGAACAAAACACATAAAATATTTAAGAAAAAATATGGTGAACATTTAGAGGCTACATTTCAATACTGAAAGATAGATGTTTTGCTTCCATTCACTCCAATGTTTTTGTTTCTAGTTTCTCAAACTAATCACACAAAAAAATGTTGGGTCGTGTGCACAGTGCATAGAGCAGACCGAAAAGGAGGCAACAAGGAAAGGCTATTTACATTGAACACAGCATGTCACCTTAAAAGTACAACCTACACGAAAGCTGCTCTCATCTTCCCCATTTGCTCATGAGTATTTTTTAAAAAGATGTTGATTTGACTTGAAAATATTGTAGGATTCTGGGTGATAAATAATCAGTAACTAACAGTAACTATTTTTATCAACAATATACTCAGCTAGTCATTTGAAAGCTGTCTTCAATTAAGTAAATGCAGCTTATTGAGAAATGACTCTGCTCTTGCAATGTTGCCCAATCTGCCGTCTAGGTAGGTGAGTAATGGAGTGTGGCTGTCCTAAATAAACAAATTGCAATGAAAAACTTAAAGACAATGCTCAAGACGAGCTTTAAAATAAACACTATATTAAAATATTTATTCAATAACATGAAACTTCACGTGGATCAAATAATTGCCCTGAATGCTTTTCTTGACTGAACAAGTTGACCAGAAGAACAACATGCTTCAAGAAGATTTACATCTCTAGTTCCACTGAATTCCCCTATTATCAGAAGTAATCCAATATACTGTTTTGCAGTCATCAATGCAAAGCAAAACAAGTGCAATGCAACCATGCATTCCATCCACAATACTGGATATAAAACACACAAATATGTTTCAGAGTTGCTTCATGTTTGCATCCCATAAAATTGTGAAACAAGCAATTTGTGTTTTGATTTTTAAGTTTAATTCTTAAAACAAGATGTTGAAAGCCATATACATCAAATCAATGTTTACAAAGATTTACAAGTTATTCATCCATAGAAACATGGCGTGGGTGGTTCTTTCCTGAAAGACCAATTGTTTTTCTTTGTATCAGAGCAGGAGGCACACAATGAAGATGAAACTAGAGTAGATTGGTGGGGCGTCAGGGGTTTCAAACATCCAAGACAGTCAAGCATAGTAAAACAAGAGTTAGTCAGCTTGAAAGTTAATATATTGTGTGTATTGTTATACAACTAGCAGCTCCTTTCCACGTCTCATGGATGTATCATTTCAACATTAGGAGTTCTGTAAGCAAGAATGCTTGATACATATGAAACCCACATCAACCAGGAGGCTACTTCATTCATTATTTATTCTGTGAAGGATTATTCCAGCAGCAACTCAAATGTTCTACATTCAAATATCAAAATATACTTTTAAATGCTCACCATTTAAATATTACTTAGTACACTGATTTATTTTCCACAAAATTGTTTCTCACTGTATCTAATTCCCCAATTTAAATTGAAAGAAGGCTCACCTCTAGATAGGCAGTGCTGATCAACATTTATGGTTCTACTGGCATAAGGGTAACTAGGGATAGTATAGGGCCCGAAATGTGTTGCTGGAAAAGCGCAGCAGGTCAGGCAGCATCCAAGGAACAGGAGAATCGACGTTTCGGGCATAAGCCCTTCTTCAGGAATGAAGAAGGGCTTATGCCCGAAACGTCGATTCTCCCTGTTCCTTGGATGCTGCCTGATCTGCTGCGCTTTTCCAGCAACACATTTTCAGCTCTGATCTCTAGCATCTGCAGTCCTTACTTTCTCCTTCATAGTATAGGGCCCCTCAATGATCAGCAAGGCAGCCTATGTGTGGAGTCGCAGAAGATGGGGAAGATACTAAACAAGTATTTTACATCAGTGTTTACTGTGCAGGAGGACATGGAAGATATGGAACGTGGGGAAATAGATGGTGACATGTTAAAAAAAATCCACATTACAGAGGAGGAAGTGCTGGATGTCTTGAAATGCATAAAAGTGGATAAATCCATAGGATCTGATCAGGTGAACCAGGGAACTCTGTGGGAAGTGATAGCTAGGCCCCTTGCTCAGATATTTGTCTCGTCAATAATCACAGGTGAAGTGCCGGACGTGGTTGGCTAACGTGGTGCCACTATTTAAGAAAGATGGTAAGGAAAAGCCAGGAAACATTAAACATGTGAGCCTGGCATGTGGTTGGAGGGAATCCTGAGAGCCAGGATTTTAAATGTATTTGGAAAGGCAAGGACTGATTAGGGATAGTCAGCATGGCTTTGCGTGTGGGAAATTATGTCTCACAAACTTGATTGAGTCTTTTGAAGTAACAAAGAGGATTGATGACAGCAGAGTGGTACACACAATCTATGTGGACTTCAGTAAGGTATTTGACAAGATTCCTCATAGTAGACTGGTTAGCAAGGTTCAAACTCATGAAATACAGGGAGAAGTAGCCATTTGAATACAGAACTGGCTCGAAGATAGAAGACAGAGGTTGGTGGTGGAGGGTTGCTTTTCAGACTGGAGGCCTGTGACCAGTGGTGTGCCACAAGGATCAATCCTGGGTCCACTGCTTTTCTCATTTATATAAATGATTTGGATGCGAACTTAGGAGGTAGAGTTAGTAAGTTTGCAGATGACACCAAAATTGGAGGTGTAGTGGACAGCGAAGAAGGTCACCCCAGAGTACAATGGGATCTTGATCAGCTGAGCCAATGGGCTAAGGAGTGGCAGATGGAGTTTAATTTAGATAATTTGTGAGGTGCTGCATTTTGGCAAATGCAAATCAGGGCAGGAATTATATACTTAATGGCAAGATCCTTGGAAGTGTTGCTGAACAAAGAAACCTTGGAGTACAGGTTCATAGTTCCTTGAAAGTGGACACACAGATAAATAGGTTAGTGAAGGCAGTATTTTGTAAGCTTTCCTTTATTGGATAGAGCATTGAGTAAAGGAGTTAAGAAGTTATGTTGCAGTGTACAGGACATTGGTTAGGCCACTTTTGGAATATTGCGTGCAATTCTAGTCTCCTTCCTATTGGAAAGATGTTGTGAAACTTGAAAGGGTTCAGAAAAGATTTACAAGGATGTTGCCAGGGTTGGAGGGTTTGAGCTACAGGGAGAGGCTGAACAGGCTGGGGCTGTTTTCCCTGGAGCGTCAGAGGCTGGGGGGTGACCTTGTGGAGGTTTATAAAATCATGAGGGGCATGGATAGGATAAACAGACAAAGCCTTTTCCCTGGCATGGGGGGAGTCCAGAGCTAGAAGGAATAGGGTTAGGGTGAGAGGGGAAAAACTTAACAGGAACCTAAGAGGTAACCTTTTCACGCAGAGGGTGGTGGTGTGTGCATGGAATGAGCTGCCAGAGGAAGTGGAGGAGGCCAGTACAATTATAGCATCCAGATGACTTTTAAATGTTGTATGAATAGGAAGAGTTGAGAGAGATATGGGCCAAGTACTGGCAAACGTTAGGATATCTGGTTGGCATGTATTAGTTGGACCAAAGGGTCTGTTTCCATGCTGTACATCTCTACAACATATGTCTTGTCCTCTTATGTCATAAAAATGGTCTTGCTTTGGATTAGGTAAATCAAAATTAAATAGAATGTAATACAGAAGTAAAATTTAGAAGTCCAATATTATAAGGCAATGTTAAGAGTTAAAAATATTTTAAAATATTATATGTAATGGATAAAACCCCAACATGATCACTTCACAATTTGAATATCTGGAAGCAGTCCAAAAACACAAATGTAGCAGTGTAGCACACTGTCAAGAAAGCTCACAGTATTTCAGGATAGATTCTGAATAAACAAACAATTGGCACAAATGTTCATAATTTTTTTTTGGAAAATAAACAGAACTTTTCTTAATTAGGATCTAAAGGAAAAACATCCAACTAAGCACTTTACGGTTACCTTCAGCATCTGAAAAACCCTTCCACAAATTAAGCGTGGCACAACTTAGGATATCTTCTTATCCATGATATTAGTACAAAGTTGTAGGAACGTTACATCATGTATTATACAACATAGGTTGATGTCAGACAGTATTCATACAGAAAACTCTCGTGACAAAAATCTTTTTGTTTCACTGGCCACTGCTTATCTCTTGATATCTGTTTCTTGATTTTCATACATCTTTTTCTCATTTTTGCTGCACTCTCTTGTTTTTTTCCATTGTTCCTACCAGGCATTCCTTTTTTTATACATTTCCAATTGTGTGTGGGCTCACACCCTTGTAGACCAAATTTATTTTTCGCTGTTTAAAGATTTATGGTGGAAGATAGAATTTTATATTGGGCTGGACAAACAGTTGATGAAAGGTTAGGAAAGGCTGCAAGGAGAGTAATTCAGAGGGAAGATTAAAGAAGAGGACATCGCAAACATGGGAAGATTCAAAAGTGGAAGGGAACAAGCGGTAGAGTTGAGCCTTGAAAATCATAGGATATGGTACTACTAAGTGGATATTGCTCCATTAATATTCTGTGAAGAAAGGAGGTTCTGAACAAAACACACAAGAACAGGGAAGGAAATATATGAAAAGGAACCAATGTTCATAATCATGTTAGTGGGTCAGGGAGAGAGGACGAGCATTCAGGAAAGTCAGAAAAGTGGCAAGATTTAGTAAGTCAGGTATTTGAAAAATAATGATGGCAGGAAGCAGAGCACTGTAGTAGGAAAAGACATAGTAAAAGCTGGAGAAACCCAGGAGGTCTGGCAGCATTTGTGGATAGAGAAACAGAGTTAACGCTGAGTCCAATATGATGCTCATATCGTACATTAGCCAGTGGAGAGAAAATAGTGAATGTGAACACAGCACATTGGCCAACTGAGGCAGGATTATATAAGACTAATACAACTGGATTACAACATGTTCTGGATCTGGGCTGTGGGAACATTGTTCCCAGTGCATTCTCTATAGTAGATTTGCTTCCAGGGTTGTTGCCTATTTTAAGGCATTTTTGCAAAGCTATGCACTCTCAGGAATTTAGAGCAGCCAATTTGTATGAAGCCCACGTGAGGTCTTTTGGCTGCTGTATTCACCCAACACTATTCCACTGTTTATTGTTGGATAATTTACCTAAACTGTTTGCTTACATAATAGTGCAACTTCAAAAATAATCTTTAGGTTCTAAAATGCCTGGGAGGTCTAAAGATGCACGTAAGAGCAAATAGATGTTTTTGAACTTTCATATCAGAGTCATAGCAGTAACAAACTGTAGAGTTAGTTAGCAACAGTCAAAAGCAGAAACAGCTGAAGGGATTGCGATAGTGATTTATCAGATGGGGAAAAGCAACCAATTTCTTTGATGGAACAAAAATCGGAAAGAAGAATAAAAAGAGAAACTTGGTCCTCCATCCACTCAGCTTACATGGCCACCATATTAGGGCTTATGTAGTCCAGTTGTAGTGTCCCTATCTCTGGACCACAAGTCCTGGGTCCTAATCTCACTTGCTCTGGAATTGTGCAATAACATGTCTGAATAGATTGATTTGAAAATATTGGCCACCCACGCTAATGTCACCTCAAATTGATCCAATTTACCAACTCAACATTCTTGAGGGGAGTAATCCCTATAAAAAACAGCACAGCGAAGATACATAAAAGTATGGCTCCAGTGGTACACACTTTTGTGTCAGCAGGAGTCAACCTAATCAGAATGGATCAGTATTATCAGCACCATCATGGCTGTATCTTGGATATCCAATAGCCCCATGCTGCTGGAAACAGTTGAATGAGGAGAGGATCAGGAATCCTCATTTTGTGCACTTTTTGGTTTCTGTTCAACCACCATATTATAAGTGTTTAAAACTGTTCATCAACAGGGTCAATCAAGGGTGACTTTTCTGGTATCAACTGAAAACAGCTTTTGGTCACGACAAACTTTGTGAAAATAAAGGGCCTGGCAAATGACTGGCCAGTACAGAGTAGGTCAGAGTTGTACCTCCCACATAAGGAGCTTCCATCCTCTGACATGAGTAATAATCTAAGGGAGGAGGCAGACATTCTACCCTACACAACATAAACTGGCTTTGGAATCCTGGGCTAAGAACTCACTACCAAATCTGACTTGTTCCACAAGAATCCACTTTTTGCATTCATCTTAAAGAAAGTCTTTTTGTAAAAAAACTGGCATGCTCTCATCCACTATTGTCATTTTTCTTTGATACTTATAGCTGCATTTACATAAAACTGTAACTATATTAGGAGTCAATCCTCGTTCAGCTGCAGTTTTCTCAAGAGGCATAGAATTACCAGGTGTGGGAGGCCAAAAGGCAAATATCTCAGAATGGAAGGAGGACATCATGGCAGGTCACAGTGATCCAAAGCTGGTTTGGAATTGACTGCCATAAGGAGTGTACTAATGGGGTTGACTGTCAAAACTTTAGCAGCAATAGTGAATGAATTAAAATAGGAAAGGAGCCTCCAGAAATGACATTTGCAGTAAAGCTTCTACAGAAATCTTTGAAGGTGGAAGATACCATTGACAAAGTATATGGATTCTGCACTTTAAAGAAACAGGTTTAAAAATACAAACCCAGAAAGTTTTGCCAAACCCACATGCAAATTTAGTTTGGGCACAGTTGGAACATGGAGGGCAAAGTTGGAAAGACAAAGACTTGGAAAACTACAGCAGGTTTAGGAAAAAGAGATTAAATTACATAAATTAGCCAGAGAAGGTGCGGTTGCTCTCATTAGAGAAGAAGAGTAGGGCGAGAAGAAATTTAATAGCAGTTTCAAAATCATGAAAGGGTTTTGATAAACTGAATGAACAGATATTGTTTGCAATATCTGACAGGTTGATAAGCAGACGGTGCAGACAGATTGGTAAAGGAAACGGGGGAAACATGATCTTTTTGAAATAAAGACACATTTCGGATTTAGAATATCATTTCTTCAAAAAAGCAGTTGGATAAATGTTTGGGAGAAGAAAACATTGTAAGAATATGGAGAAAGAACATGGAGTGAGACTACCTAGAATGCTCTTTGAAAGAGGCAAAGCAGACTCAGTCAAAATATTCCTACATTATACCATTCTGAGCCCAACTTAATTTAGCCAAAAATCCCAAATTCAGCCTCAGTGCCCCAACACAGGAACATGCTTCTCAAAGAAAACATTTTGCCAAGGTTCAGAACAAGAGACAAGAATGAGCATATTTTATGTTTCATATATTAGCAATGTTCAACATCAACCAGACAAAGGAAAAACATTTTGAAATCAGTTTATTTACAACAGCATGTGTATATCTCCCCCACCCCCTAATCAATATCAACTAGTCCCCAATGATATAAATGCTGAACTTGATTTGTAGAATGAAGGTGAGGCTTCAGTTAAGAAATAAAAACAAAGATACTGCAAGAGATCAGATTATCATATCTATCTCCCTCTATGATAGACAAAAGGATTTGCTATCCTGAAAGGTTACCTAAAAAGCTGGGTGTGGTTAAAAAAAGAGAAGCATATCCTTCATGGAGTCTGGGCACAAATTATTGCAGGCTTTTCTGAAACATTACCAAAAACAAGAGAATCTGTTTAAGATTTATTATCTGAACTGGAAGGAAATATCACTTTTTAAAACTCTCAAAATAAAATACTACAAAAATTAGGGCTGAACTATATTATCGAGATAACTTTCCTGGTGAAACATGTGTCCTAATACATACACGATGGCCCACTCATTTCATGTTGCAGAAGTATAGATTTGCTCAATGCCTGCATATATACAAAAATATAGTCTATTATCCAAATGCGTAGTCTTTGAAGAATAATTTCTGCTACAGCAAAGCACTGGAAAAGATCACACTAACTCCACTACATTGAATTCTGTTCATGCCCAGTTAATGTGGTATCGACAGAGAGGATGGCCAAATTCCCACTTTGGATTCTTTTGGTCTCTCTTGGACAGTCCAATATCTGCTGAGTAACATCAGCCTTGCATTGTGCTGGGTGTGCTCTTTCTTTGACTGTGATCCATGGATAACCCCAAAATGCAGCTTCCAGGTGCCCCAACTCAATGCCCTGTCTTTTAGCCAACAGCCCCACATTGATCTCCAGTCTCAGCTAATCCTTGCAGTCACATGACTGTTCGTGGCTGTGGACTGACCTGTTTAGGGAGAAAAGCAGAGGGACATAGCAGATTTTTAAACAGTATTCTACCACTCCACTTGGATACCTTTGAGACCTAATTAAATGTTAAATGATGTCTAACTAATTTATTAGGAGTTCTTTGAAGTAGTAACTTGTGCTATGAATAAATACTGCATGTATTAGATTTTCAGGACGCATTCAATAAGGTACCACATTCAAAAGGTTAATATGGCAAGAGAAACTCAATATTAGCATGGATAGAAGATAGGCTAACAGGAAGCAGAGAATAGGAAAAAAAAAATGGGTCTTTTTCAGGTTGACTGAATATCACAAGTGGTGTGGCACAGGAGATTGGTGTTGGAGCCTCAACTCTTTACAACTTATGTAAGTGACTTAGATGAAGAAATCAAAGGTATGGTAACTATGGTCCTGTTGACATAAAGATAGGTAGAAAAGTGAATTGTGAAGATGATATAAGAAGCCTTCAAAGAGATACAAAAAGGTTAAGTAAATGGCCATGGAGCACCATGTGGGAAAGTGTGAAATTATCTATTTTGACAGAAATTTGAAAATTGCATATTATCTAAATGGTGAGAGTTTACAGAACTGAGAGATGCAGACAGATCCAGGTGGTCGAATGCATCAATCACAGAAGTTTAGCATGTAGGTACAGCAAGTGTGCAAGAAAATTAATGGAATGTTACAGTACATTGCAAGAAGAATTGAATACAGAAGGGACAATATGCCTCAGTTATATAGGACATACATCAGATGACATCTAGAGTACTGTGAACGGTTCTGGTCACAATACCTACGGAAGAATGTTAATGTATCAAAACAGTTCAAAGTAGGTTTACCAAGCTAATACCAGGTATGAGTTGATTGCCTTAAAAAGGAAAGCTAGACAGGCTAGGCTTGCATGTGCTGGAGTTTATAAGAGTATAGAATTTAGAAGAGGCGACTTACTTGAAGCAAGATTTTGAGGTGTCTTGATCCTGGAAAATGAAAAGGATGTTTTGTTTTGTGGAAAAATCTCGAACTAGGAATCAGTTTAAAAATATAGGGTCACCCATTTAAGACAGATATGAGGAGATTTTTCTTTAGTGTTGCAAGACCCTTCTTCAAAAGGTAGTTGATGCAGAATCTTTCAATGTTTTTAAGTCAAGGTAGTTAGATTCTTGAATACCAAAGGGATAAGAGATTACCAGAGATATGCAAAATAGAGTTGGTTAAAAGCAGATCAGCCATGATCATATTGAATGGTAGGGCAGGCGATAAAGGGTTGAGCAGCCTACTCTTACTTGTATATTCATATTACAAAAATGGTTATATTAAGATTGGGCAAGGTTTGTGAAGGTTTGTAGCTCAGGTTGAGGTTTAGGGTGTAGGTTTGATATCCAGATGTTTCATTACCTGGCTAGGTAACATCAGTGGCGACCTCCTTCACTTGGAGGTCACCACTGATGATGTTACCTAGCCAGGTAATGAAACGTCTGGATATCAAACCTACAGCTCAGTGAGCAAACCTACATCCTAAGATTGGGCCATTCAATCACCACATCTGGAAATGGTTCCCACATTTGTTAAATTCTTGCACCTCCCCCTAGGACAATACTACTTATTTAAGATTTGTTCAGCCTTCCATTCAACAATTAGCTCAGAAATATCTCAAGGTTGTGCACTGTTACACTGCAATGTTGTAGGCACAACTCCTGTTCTTGATGTTGTTTAGACACTTCTATTAGTTGCCACTAGATATCATAATCCCATTTCTAAAGTCATCAGATGAGCCTGTACATATTCCAGGAGACTTCCACAAGATGCAATATTTGTAAGTATAGTTTCTGTCCTTGATACCTCTGATCATGCCTGAGCATTGAACTCTTCTTTGCAGGAGTTTTAGCACATGATTAGCTGGCAAGTTGTCTAATTGTCAGTAGTTTAAAGGTCTTGTATCTATAACAGATCATATTTGGGGCGAGAATGTTTCTACTTCCAGTTACTGGTACTGTTTTTAACCAATCCAACTGCTTCATGGCATCAAGTCACTTCACTTCTCTGGATTGTATCCATTTAATTTGCAGCAGTAGCTGGAATACTGGTTTCCTAGTCTATTTTTGTGCTTGTTTGAAACCACAAAATCAACCTTTATTATTTCTTTCTTCAGTCTTTCTCACATTGCTCACTGCAAAAAGCTTGAAATATAAACCATCCTGCCACGACCAGGAAGGAAAAAAGATGTGCTGGGCCATCTTAAAACTGTACCTTTCTTTATGGGAAAGTGTCAGGAAAAGCAAAAGATTGAAAAACATTTCTGAAATGCCACAGAAACATTGTTTCAAAGGAAATAACATGGCACAGTGTGTTAAAGTTTTAGAGTCTGATTACTGTAACAATAATGTAACAGAAAAGTTCTGAAAAATCCAAGTAATACAACAAGCTTTACCAATCATTGAAAAATAATTGCTGAACACTTCAAAGGTGAGTTCTCTCAACGTCCTAGCCAATACTTGGTCTTCAGTTCTTGGGCGAAACTTGGTGTGAACTGAATATATTTCATGAGTAACATTCATTAAAGGCCCTCAGTATTCCCAAGGAAGTGAAGGGACCTTTGCAAGTACAAGTTTATTTTTTGTTGCTAATTAATTGGCCGAGAATCTAAAAATTACAACAACTCAGATCACAGAAATCTGTGTAAGCAAGCCATGGCAAATCACCTGCTATACTGCTAACAGTAAGTGACAGAAAATTGGTCTTATATAGTAGAACAAAACAGTACAGATGTAGAGTCACTATACAATTTTACCATTCAACATCACCTGCTCTGGTTGAAAAAATTGTAGCAGAGAGGCGACTGTAGAGTCACAGCTGTACAGCATGGAAACAGATTCCTTGATCCAACTCGTCCATGCCAATCAGATATCCTAAATAAAACCAGCCCCAATTTCCAGAGTTTGGCCAATATTTCTCTAAACCCTTCCTATTCGTATACCCATCTAGATGCCTTTTAAAATGTTGCAACTGTATCAGCCTCCACTATTTCCTCTGGATGCTCATTTCATACACGCACTACCCTCTGTGTGGAAAAGGTTGCTCCTAAGGTCCTTTTAAATCTTTCCACTCTTACCTTAAACCTATGCCCTCTAGTTTTGGACTCCCTCACACCAGGGAAAAGACCTGGTCTATTCACCCTATCCACACCCCTCATTTTATAAACCTCGATAAAGGTCAAGTCTCAGCCTCCAACGTTTTAGGGAAAATAGCCCCAGCCTATTCAGCCTCTCCCTATAGCTCAAACCCTCCAAACCGTTGCGTCCAGGGATGTGTGGGCTAGGTCCGTTAACCATGGTCAATGTGGGCTAGGGCTGGCTTGCTGTAGACTCAGTGGACCAAATGGCCCCTGTTCACAATGCAGGGATTCTAGGACTGTTTGATAGCCTCAACAGCAACTATAGTTCTTTCATTTACTATTCAAAATGAATATCTTTATTCAGAACCAAAATAAATTACTGCAGTTGCTGGAAATCTGAAATTAGGAAAAACTCAGTTGGCCTGGCAGCATCAGTGAAAACAGAAACAGAGTTAACATCTAAATCTTAATATAATTGTTCTTCAAAACTCAAAGATGAAAAAGTGACAAAATATACATTGTAAAAAAAGATGGGGGAGAAGCAACAAACAGATGTAAAAGATCAGAGGAAGGTTGGAGGGCAAAGGAGAATAGATATCACAGAGGCCATAGGACGATAAGGCAACTGGAGTGCTAATGGTTGTGACGGGGAATGGGGAGGGGTGAGCTTCAGAATATTTACTAAAAATAGATGTTAACAGCAGAATCTAGATTGGCTCTGCTGGAAGCAAAAACCAAGAAAAAGAAAATCACAACCTATGGAAGGCAGAATACAGCTCATTTTCCACTTAGGCACTAAGGCTTCTGGACTCAGTTTTAATAACATCAGACCAACAACTCAGTCCTCCATTTTGTCCTTTTTCCAGAGCCTGGTTTTCCAAATCAGAGTGGGATTTATTCTGCCATTAACACCTACTACAAGCACCTCTTGTGGATTTCTCTACAGCTAGTACCACTCCACTTCTCTTTAGGCCTGTGATACCTATAAATCACCGATCTTGTTCATTCTCCAAGTTTCTGATTACACTTGTACCACCCCAGCATTTTTCTACAGTGTAAACTCACTTTTCCACCTTGCTCTTCAGTTGTGAAAAGGTGTTCACATTGGATTCAAAACAAATATTTTTTCCAATGCTACCAGATTTGCTGAATTTCTCCAGAATTGTTCATTTTATTCAAAATGCATTCCTTCAAAACCAAATGTTTGAATGAAATTTCAGATGATTCACACCTCTAGATGATCAGTTTGTGTTATTGGATTTACATGATCATCAAGCCCTGAAATCCTTTGTTATTTTGATCCCAAATATTACTTAAAATTGTCTGAGAAAACATCAAATTATTTCAGAGATGTGTTAAACCATCAAGTTTCAATGCCCAGTTCTTAGATTCTTATCCAAGAGTTCTCCCTGCTTCCAAATCCCATGACATAATTAAATCACAAATATAGTCAAATATTTCCCAAACAGAAGGGGGCACATTATCTTCAACAATGAACTTATCATCCTGCCTTTCCAATGCTTCCAACTCTAAATGAGTCTTCTCTAGTGACACCTGAACTTTCTCTAAAACTTCTAGAATCCCCCTTCATAATGCACCTAGGCGATTGGCTGCTTCTACTACTATGCAGGAATACCTATTAATAATGCTCAACAAAACAATTCACCGTGGACAATGACACTTCAATAAATATATGTAAATTCTCTCCCCAGTATTACAATATTCTGTAAAGGCTGAATCAATAAGTAAGGATTTGCACGTTATTAATTTTCCAGTCACACATTATGACTCCACATGATTGCAAACAGTTCTCATTCAGTACCAAAGTGAGTGTGACCTCCAAATAAAACACTTCAGCATACGATTTAGGGCCAGAAGTAAGCCATTCGACTGAGTCTCCTCCGCCATTTGACAAGATCATGGATGACCTGACTGTGGCCTCAACTCCACTTTCTGACATACCCTCAAAACCCTTTGACTCCTTTGTTAATCAAAAGAATCCACCTACCTGCCTTAAAAATATTCAACAACCCTGCCTCCACAGCTCTCTAGGGAAAAGAGGTCCAGAGACTCAGCTGTTGGAGGGGAATAAAAGTCTCATCTCCCTCCTAATTTAAGAATCAAGGGTTTCTCAGTTATGTCCCCTGAATCTAGTCTTTCACACAGAAAACATTTTCTCAATATCTACTCTATCAAGTCTTCTCAGGATCTTGTAAACTTAAGTAAATAGATGCCTAAACTTTGCTCATAAGACAAACCCCTCACTTCAGGAATCATTTGAGGGTGAACCTTCAATGCTCCATTGAAAGTAGCATTTTTTAAAAAAAAATACATACCTGGAGACCAATACTGGACAGTACTCATCGATGTCCTATACAACAGCAGCAAAACATCCTTATCTGTACATTCCAATTTCTTGCAGTGTATAACATTCCATTTGCCTTCTTACATCTCTTGCTGTACCTACATACTAACTTAGGGACTCTGTACCTTAAGAGTTCTGCAATCACTCTCCATTCAGAAATTATCCTGTTTTTCTATTGTTCAAGCCAAAGCAGACAAGTTCACATTTTCTGTCATTGCATTCTACCTACCAAATTGTTGCCTATGTACTTAATCTATCTATATATCTTTGCAGACTCCTTATATCCTCTTTAAATCATAGACAGGTTTACTGGCCTGCAGGTTTCAGCATTCTACCTCCCTCCTTTCTGGAGGAGGATGGTTAGATTCATTGATTCCCATTTAAATTGAGCTTATCTAGAATCTACAGAATTTAGGAAAACTAACATCTTCTAGCTCAAACATTTGGCTCCTTCATTCAAATTATTGATATAAATTCCAAATAGTTAAGGCCTCAGTTCTGTGACGCTCCACTCATTACACCTTGCTAATCTGAAAATGTCCCATTTATGCCTACTATTTCATGTTAGCTAATTGTTCCCCTATTCATGCTAATATGTTACCTTCCCACAATAGGCTTTTATTTTGTGTGGCAATCTTTACTGCAGCATCTTGCCAAATGTCCCTTGGAAATTCAAGTACACCGCTTACATAGGTTCCCTTTTAACTATATTATTAGTTTCTTTCTCAAAGGAATTCAAAGTAGTTAGTCAAATGCAATTCCCCTTTCAAAAACCTTGCTGATTCTGTCTGATAGAAATATCAATACAATGACCTTCTTAATACTATAGATTTCAGCAAGCTTACTGGCCTATAGTTTCCAGCCTTCAATCTCTCTTTATTCTTAAATATAGTAGTTTTATTCAGCATTCCCCATCTAAAAATGAATTACCCAGAATCTGTAGAATTCTGGAAAATTAAAATCAATACATCTATCTCAGCCATTTACTAAGATTCTACGGTGAAGTCCAAACAGGACCTGAAGACCTGTCAGCTTTTAGTTCTGGTGTTTTTCTCAGAACATTTTCCTTGGTGATAACTATTTTTAAATTGTTCCTTTTCACCTCAATTTAGTTATTCCTGGGACATTATCGGAATTCTCTACAGGCAAGACATATACAAAATATCTATTTAATTCAGCAATTTCCTTACTTTCTATTATTATAGCTCATTGCAACTCACCAGACGAGTATTCAATTCACTTACGCTGTGAAAACAGTAAGAGTTTCCACATTTCTTGCTAGTTTTCAACTGCACTATATCGGTTACCTTTTAAATAATTCTTTGTTGCTTTTTACACTATTAAATCTTCTGACCTTGCATGAATCTTCAAGGTACTGTACGTTTTCTTTTAAATTGGTACCAGTTTGAACCTTAGTTAGTCATGATCGGTACACAATTCCCTGCAGTCTTTCGGAATGTAATACTCTGTATGGCTAAATGTTATGAAGTATCTCTTTAAATGTCTGTCACCTGCATCTCTACCTATCTCTTCGTCTAACTTCCCAGTTCACTTCAGGATCTCATAACAAAACCAGTCTTAAACCCACTCTCCTCCCCCACAAACTGAATGCAAAATTAAATTATATTAAAATAGCTGCTACCTTGGGGCACCTCCACATGGTCATTGCACATTACTGTATATAGAATGGACTGCCCACTGGTTCAATCTGGAACTTGCTACTCTAAGGAACACTTAAAAAAAAAAAATCAATGAGCTCACCTTCCAGGCTACCTTTGCTAAATCGGATGGAGTGTATAGTTAGAGGTCTTTAATTGATGCCCATAATGGACTTAAACTTTATTTCTTTCAACTAATTCCATTTTATCCTGGCTTGATGCCCTTCTGACAGGTCCCAAATATTCAGTTCCCAAACCTTAGCCATTGCTGAGATATGGCTACAAAATGTCAATCAGACCACACATATTTGAACATAGCATTCATCACAAAATGGATCAGGTTAGGTGCAATAAAATTATTAAAATCACAAGTAGATTCCTCAAAAATGGATCACAATAACCTTGCAATAACTTTACATTAGAAATATTGCTAACATTATCTACTTGTAAAAGAGTCTCACAAAAATATGAAAATTAAGAGTTTAGCGTTGAATTGTTCATCAATTAGGCTTATTTCAACAAAATCCTAGAAATAAAATGCCACAACCTGGATACAAAAATAAAGAACTCTGTTCATCAGAAACTTAGTGAGTAACGAATATCAAAACTCACTGCAAAAGCCTCAAGACATCCTGGTTATTAGCACAATTGGAAAGAAATTGCTCCAATTGAGATAAAACATGCTGGGGTCTGCAAATGTATCTGCAGAGACTTCATATAACTCAATACCTTGATCCAAACATCCGAGATGATTCCTAACAAATACTTAGTCAGAACTTCAAGTCCAAAATATCGGATCTGTAATGAATGCTACCCGGAAAATAAATTACAACTGTGTAACAATAACAGTTCTAATTCGCTGACCTACACTCCCTTAGGAGGACAACTCATCACTGCGGGCATAGGATCACCTTTTAATTTTACAATTCTAAAACAGTTCAAACATGCTATTAGCTTGTAAAAACTGAGTTGAAGTCCCAATCAAAATAAGGGGCTTAATTCGACAAATTCCAAGTAAACTCATGATCTCAAATGATTTCTTCAGCATTCACTGAATGCTGTGAAGGGTTGTTGTGATGCAGTGGTAGTGTCACTACCTGTGAACCAGGAAGCTCAGGTCTAAGTCCCACCTGCTCCAACGGTAATAACATTTCTGAACAGGTTCATTAGAAACTATAGTGAATGCCTTAAATTCCAAGAAAACTGAATAGTGTGTGAAGACAGATATACTGATCCTTAACTCTGGCTGACTTAAAGACATAGCTAAGTGTTGGTGGAAATGAATTAGACTACAGGTGGAATCTTTCCAGCCCTTGAACAACATTAGCACTGGTGAGTCAGTTGGGAGAATAAGGTGAGATCAGCAGAAATGACACTCTCAATGTCAAGAGGAAGAGGTCTGATTCTGCAACCATGTTTTGAACGGTGAGGCACAATTCGCACTGGTGAGCAGTGAGGGGCATATTTGCATACATTTGCATTCCATTATTACCCCCTCACCTTTAATTTTTCCCCATTCTCCTAAATGCCAGATGGAAACCAGACAATCCCTGAAATAACAGTCAAGAGTAGGTAGCCAGCAGCTCACTTGCTCCTCTGGGTCTCCATCTTGAGACAGCAGTCCTCAAGATTTCAGGGCATATTTCATGGACAGTGACTACTACACGCCCCTCTCATCCAGAGATATTGACATTAGAGACATACCAACCACTCCACACCTCAGCCCTACTTGCAACACTTCATTTCAATGTCCAGAAGTGCTATCATCCTTATGCTGGTGCCAGGACAGTGTGTGTAGGAACACTGTCGTACATCAGGTTTCCTTGCTTGCTTTCTTAGCACTCATTACCTTTGCACCTACTTGGATGGTCACACCATCCCTCCTTGGCTTGCCTTTATGCACAGTGCCCCCTCAGCCAGAGCAGAAAGGATCACATTACTTGCGTACCTAAACCAATACATTTACAAAAGTGCACTGTACAATGTGTACAATGAAATATAAGCTATGCCACCTATGTGCCCTGAGAAGCATTTGTTTTTGGCTACCCTCCTACAATATGCAGTGAAGGGGACCTCCTGGCTGGCAGCGCTTGACCACGTGTACAGTTGGGCTTTAAAAGGGGTAAGGAATCTGGTAACATGAACACTTCTGCCTCTGATGAAAGAAAATATGACAAGCAGAATGCCATAAAAGCAGGGTTCAGATGTAAAGAGGCAAGCCCCAGAAAATAGGGCAAGAAATCTCACTAGGGCTAACAAAGAGAAACCTTTCACGAATTGATTAGATGATTTCTGATAAAATTCAGTCCAATGGTAGTGATCCTATATTGTTATGGTGCAGGAGAAAGACACTCAATGTAATGCAACTACCTTCACTGTCATAACAGTATCTGCATGTGCACTCATCACATTGAATAGCTTAGGGCATTTACATATAGTGAAGGAGACTGATAAATGTTTGTATAATTGGGTTTTAAATACACAACTTTAATCATTTGATGTTGGCAAAACAATAAACTGTTGAAGAATAATATTCAAAGTTTGTATTTCATCAATGCATTACGGCTCATTGTTTGAAACTCGAATTGAGAAACACAGTAAATCTGTAAAACCAGAAAAGCCATATTTGACTGAAAAAACAAAAAAAAAAGTTATTAACAAAGGGTTTTTCCCTCAACGTCCACTTATACACAATAACTGCACACTCCCTTCAATTCCAAGAATAGTCACAATTACGAGAATTTTGTTCCAGCTTTAAGACAATGAAACATACCTTTACTTCATAGCATCAGCACATACATAAAGTGGACATTCCATAAGGCAAGATGTGGTGCATACATGGTAAATTATGAAGCGGAAGGCGTGCACTGTACCTTTAAGAGAGAGTGAATGCTGTTCTGAACTGAGAGTTGACAAACACCTGTCATATGATTAGATAGCAGTCTCAGTGTGTACTGGAAAACTGAAAATATGTAACATTTGGCTGTGAAATGGATACCAGAGTTGGTTGCCGTTTTGACAATTTAAATTTAACCAGTTCAAAATATGCCCTAGGATACTAAAACCCAATCGAGTTTGAATTTATTGTTTTGCCAACATCAAACCAATGAGACAATCTGATGTTGGGCATATTAAAAAAGGCTGGCATTTTGAAAATCAGAGAGCAACTGCCATCGAGAGAGAGACACCCAAGACATTGAAACACACTATCAAAAGATACTTTTTCATATGAAACATCTTTACAGTAAAAAGACAGACGACAACCCAGGGACATCCTCAGCTGAAAGGAGAAAAACAACGAAGACGACAGCTGCTGTTTGGTTTTGAAATTAAGTTGATGCAATTTTAACAAGTGTTTTATTGGAACAGTATGTTGTTATCGAGTTGGTGGCAGGTAAAAAGCAGTTAAGAGAAAGGGGGGCTTAAAGTTATGAACAGTTGTTGTTTAATGTTCACTTTTAGAGTTAAAAAAACCTGATTATTTTCTTTAAATAGTGGAATTTGGGGAGCTCTGTCACTCATTTTAACAGATTACGATGCAAGGTGAGCTTTTCTGGGTGTTTGGTTTAATTAACAGAGGGCTTCACTGTTGTGTCATAACAGTAACACACCCATTTACTACTTTAGTCAAATACAATTCCTAACAGCAAGGACTGATCGATATTTTTGTATGTTGTACAGAAGTACTATTTTTCTTTGAATATCATAAGGTTTTTCAATTGTCAGAGGACCATAAATGTAATGACAAGCCAAAAATAAAAAGAATAGATTAAATACATTTATATTATTACTGTACCTCATCTACACTGATAATACTACGGCTTTAAGAGAAGTCTTTTGACTTTTTTTAAAATGAAAACAAGGTTGAGATTAGAGGTGACGACCATTCTACTTCAAAGGCCAGAAATCAAACAGCTTCCGAGGCCTTGGGGTTTATTCCCCCCAGGTTGGAACAATAGAAACAGTCTGAATGGGTTGGGTCAAACTCCCTCAGAACTAGGATTTTTAGTTTTACAGGAACAGGTGCTGAGGTCTTGAAAGTGCAGTACATTTCTCCATTTCTCTTTCTTGAGTTTTCTCCTGATAATTTTCCTCCTAGGTTGGAGAACTGCCTGAGAGACAATCTATTTTGCTGAATTGGCCTTTTGTCAAGAGTGTGTTGATGGGATGGCATACTTTATTGAAACAGTTACTGTTTAGTGGTTAAATACTCTTATGCTGCTATGCTTTCCGTTATTCTAACCTCTTTCTTTTATTGCATTTTAACTACAGTGTATGAATAAAAGTGTGACTTCCTTCAAATCTGTTAGTTTGACCAATCAAATCGCATTAAGACAATACCTGGCACTTACCAATAAAAAAGGAAAATGTTCAGGTCTGGACCATCTTCTGGAAATAATGAGACAGGAATTTGCCTGGTCCATAACAACTTGCCACTTAGTAATTTTATACATTCATGTCTCAGTTTATATTAAAATGTACATGCCAATAAAATGCAAATATTACAATTCCAAAATACTTGAATTAAATTGACTGGCATGCCCACCAAAATTGATTGTGCTGACCAAACATTGCTTAGAGTACAAACCAGGCACAATGACAGGGAAACAGCATTTCCCATGGATCTCAAATATCAATTATGAAACGCAACAGGAATTATAATTTGAGAGAAAGCAGAGGAATACTGGAGAAACACCACCAGAAGAGAAAACAGTTATGAAAAAAGTATGACCACAAACATATGCAAAAGATCAAAAGGAAGTGTGTTTGGAACACACAAAATTTGTGAACATCCAATCATGCTGTGTAAATTCAATTTACTCTTACTATTACAACCCCAACTCACAAAGCTACATACCAGAGTAGGGAGACTCTCATTTAGAGTCAAAGTCATACAATGTTGAAACTTGTCCATACTGACCAGGTTTCCTAACCTGAAACTCGTCCTATTTGTCTGCATTTGGCCCAAATCTCTCTAAGCCTTTCCCATCCATCCATATACCTCTCCAAATGTCTTTCAAACATTTCCATTGTACCCACCTCTACCACTTTCTCTGGCAGCTTGTTCCATATATGGTCCAACTAGTGTGAATAGGTTGCATCACCCACTTGGCACTTCTGGGTAGAGATTATTACAAATACTTTTGTTTATCTTTTGCAGGGATGTCCTGGGATCCTCCATCATTGAGGATGGGGATATTTATGGAGCCTGCTCCTCCACTAAGTTGGTTAATATCCATCATTAACCATGACTGATATGGCAGGACCACAGAGTTTTCATCATTTTGCCAATTAGAGTACTGTATTTTAACTTGCAGGGCACAGGTATAATGTTTTCAAAGTACTTATATAGATAAAGACAATCCTTCCAATATTGAGGTGCAGGGAAGGGTTTATTTGATATTTTTTAGATACATAAGGAAGTATTTCAATTTTATCCCTATTTAAATAAAGGGAAATCTAGTCAAGAGAGAGAGAGAGAAATTTTGTCACAAGCAAAAAAAACCAATATGCAATGTGGAAATGATGTTTAACCAACACCATTTCAAGATTAGATTAGATTAATTACTTACAGTGTGGAAACAGGCCCTTCGGCCCAACAAGTCCACACCGCCCCGCCGAAGCGCAACCCACCCATACCCCTACATTTACCCCTTACCTAACACTACGGGCAATTTAGCATGGCCAATTCATCTGACTTGCACATCTTTGGACTGTGGGAGGAAAACGGAGCACCCGGAGGAAACCCACGCAGACACGGGGAGAAATGTGCAAACTCCACACAGTCAGTCGTCTGAGGCGGGAATTGAACCCAGGTCTCTGGCGCTGTGAGGCAGCAGTGCTAACCACTGTGCCACCGTGCCGCCCCAAAGATGTTGCAATACAGGTCATCTCATATTCTTAAAATTACTCCCATAAGTTACATTCTGCTAAGTTGCATAAGTTTGGAAGGCAAAGATCTAATTACTAAATACCTGCATAGTCTTCATAGTTCAAGTGAGCTAGTTATAAAAGATGGCATGCCCACTTCAATAAAATCAACTGATATCATGGATAGGTAAAATAATTCTATCAACTAGATGAATATATCTTGACTTTCAATGTTTTTAAGGTGGTCAGTTGATACTGGTTCTAGCTATGAGACTGTGTGTCAAAGTTTGCTTGATAATACTTCTGTGAAACACCTTGGAACATTTATAGATTTATAAAAATGCAAACTGCTTAGAAGTAGATGTTGAAGAGTGAAGTTATGTTGAAGTTAGGTAGAAGGTCAAGAGACAGTTAACATCTTTGGTTGTTATCGAAGAATATGACCCCAAGCTAGTTGAGATAGGAGTGATTAGAAAGATGTCTTTCCAGAGATAAGCAACAGTTCAAAGAGCTGAGCAGGCTGGTTTGACTATTCTGTCAATTAGCATCATCTTAAAGCAACAAGTATACAGTTTACTTTGGGTACATGGTGTTTCTTAATTTCATGTTAGCTGTAATATTAATTGGCATGACAGAATATGCTCATTGCCACAGACCAATGTCAGCTTTATGGTTAACACCTACAACCTGTTTTACGAATGGCATTACACGTACTGAATATACCAGCAGTTTATTATAGTCCCCAATGTGCGGGCGTGAATTCTAACCAGCTTATTTCTTTGGGATGATATTACAGTCAATCATGCTCAGTGTTCAACAAAAGACGTGCTCTTCAAAGCAGGTTTCAAACCAGACCCTTAAAAAGAATCACTATTCACAGACAGAAGTGTGACTCAATTGTCCAAGACACTAAAACCCGAAACAAAACACCAGACATTGCATCTTTTATTTTGGAAACTGGCATTTTCTAGATTAGTTCGGATGAAATTACATAACAAATAATTCTGTCAACAACAACTGGAAAACTGCTTTTTTTGGAAGGATTATTCAAACATTTTAGACATTTGTAGAAGCTGTATTCAAAGAAGTTTGCCATTTCTTGAATAGACAGATTTTTCTCTTGACTACATATCATTTGTTCATGAATACAAAGGCTAGTCATCATTAATTTGAGTCAGTAACCATGTAAAGCTGCGGTCCAGATTCTCTTACCATTCAGTTTATCCTATCACTGCGTCCAGGCCTGCAACGATGACCCAAACAAAATCAGGAATTTACCGTGATAGGAACTGGTGGAGTTTGGTTTCCATAACTATGCTCGTACATATATGCATAATGCCATGTTTTTAAAATGAATTGTTACTACTTCACTACTTTAAGTGATGCAAAAAAATTGACTACATAAAGCCTGAAACTAGAGTTATGAAATGTACTCTCAGCAAATGATACTTATAAAAGGGACAGTGGAAAATCAGTACAAATCAAGATTGAAGGAAAATAAACTGATGGGTGAAAAATATTAATGGTGCTTTACCAGTTACATAGGAGCATTCATGGAGAAAAACTTTTCTCCAATTGTTTATTACTCACACCTGCAAAGCCTCTCTGAAGAAAATGTTGAAGAACTGTGTGTACCTCCACGACACAAAAATATATTGCCACTCGAGAACTGAACATTGTTAGTAAACATCTTAAAAAAATAGCTAAATTCATCACTTACTTTTCCAAAGCTTTTAACGTCTTAGCAATCTCTTTTAAAAAAAAAACTCACCTGTGAGTTGGTATCTGCGGCACAGTCACGACTGGAACTGCAGCACGTCGCTCTTCAAGGAAGTTTTTAATTTTTTTAGCTTTCTGTTTAGATTTGACTTTGGTCTTTTTAGGTGAAACTTTTTTCGGACTGTCACCATCACAAACATCTTTTTCCTGCTCCTCTTCCACTTCCTCAGTCTCATTATCACCCAATTCAAGAATATTTTTCACTGACCCCGGTGGGGAGTGGATATCACAATACGCAGTTTTCCGGACACTGAAAGTTGTCCCATTTGCACTGGTTTCTCGTACTGGTTCCATCTTCATGTACAAACCAGTCCTCTGAGCACAAGTCACATGGAATGCCGTATAACAATTAGCTTTGTGACACTGAATAGATGCTCCAGCACCCTTCTGTTTGCAAATATAGCATACTAATTTCCATCGAGCAGAAGGAATATTCTCTATGCTGTCTATTGGCTCCAAGAACACAGTATTAGCAAAACAAACCTCTGGTATCCACAGAGCACAAACTACATGGGCCCATCGGCCATCATCTGTCTGTTTAAAAGCACCACCATTATTTGGACACAATGCGCAATCAACAGGCCTGGAAGGGGATTGCAGGCAGCAGCGGCAAAGCCATTGTCCTTCTGGAATATATGGCACTCCATAGCACTCCTGATGTACAGCAAGATTGCAGATATCACAAAATAAGATCACATTGCTATTCTGACACTCACCATCCATACAAATACAACAAACTGCATCTTCGTCAATTAGAGATTGGGGATCACCTTTATTCCGGCTTTCAAAATAAGATTCTTTTTCCAATTTATCCATGAGGCACTCAAATGTCTCTTGGGACACTATACCAATCACATCACTCTTACGTTTTTCATTGATCATTTCTAGCCATGCATAATCCTCCTCATCCATATCGTACTCAACTTCACCATCCAGTTCTTCCACTGATTTCTCAATATATCTGTAATATGCTGATGATAGGGGTGGGGCATCAGGAGGATTATAATCAATAATTCTAAAAGAAGGTTGAGGTAATTCAACAGGCGCCCCAGCCGCATGTTTAGAGGCTGACTCTTTCCTTTTGTCTTTGCAAATTGTTTTTTTTGAGTTTGAAGGAAAGAGAGGTTGCTCACTATTTTCTTTGTTACTATTACATTCTGTAATTTCTTGGGCAGTCAAGTCATCTTCCGTGATAATCTTTAAAGTATCAAATATGCTAATTCGGTGCAGTCTCCCATCAATGTCTACCTCAACCATTCGTTGTGCTTGAGCGTATGTTAATGTTTCTCTGCTTGGTGAGCATTTAAGACCATAGGGAGATGGAGAACGACGACCTCCGCAGCTATTTCTCATCTTCCTCTGTGGTTTTCGCATCATCTGCTGGCAATCTGTAAAGCAGTAATAACTATGTTAGAACGAGTTCATTTTGGAGGCATCTCCTTAGCAATAACATTCTTAAAAATGCATTTAACACTGTACTAAACTTCAGACTTTCTGCAGTCCTAATCTATAATGAGTTCATCATTATATGGAGAATTTCAGCCAAGTAGTTTGATTTTTATGAATTTGGAGGAAGCCTCAGAACAAGTGTGCTTTTGCTATTTCTTTCTCATGTCTGGTAGTTCTTCCATTTCCCCTAAAATTAGGATTGTAGTGGGGTAGGCAATAACACAAGGTGGCTTTTCCAACCTGACCCCTTCTTTGCCTGGAGATTTCTCAGACTTGGCACATGAACCTCTACTAGTCCTCAATGAAAGTAGAGATTTCCTTTTTGTTACAAGATTGTTACATTTCTAAAATAGAAGGACAGCAGCACAGACCTCGCATAGCTTGACAAACTAATGATTTTGACTATTGGGATAGCTTTTAGTTTAATGGGAATTATGGAACTCCTAATTGTTTTCTATTTATTGCCAACAAACGAGACAACCTCCACAGAAAAAGGTTAAAAAAAATGCATTTAGTCCCTTTGAAATTTGATGTTTGAAACAGTGCATGAGAAAATTCCCTCAATAACTTGAATCATTTGACTCAACAGCAAAACATTGCTTGTATTAGAAATGTAATACAAGTAAAAAAAAGATGGAAACACTCAATAGTCCAAGCATAATTTATAGTCAATGGCCTTCCTAATGACCAGCATTTTGCTTTATTTGTAAATTAAGTATCCAATGTGCAAGTCTATCACTTAAATAAGATGTTCAAAGCTACAAAGCTATCCAAAATCTCCAAGCCCTGCTTATCTGTCCCAAAAATGTGTTCGACTTGCACTTGTATTATTTGCTGATGTGACCTATTTAGATACTGTGGATCTAAAATTTTAGAGAGTGTAATTCTGAATCAGTCCTCTACTGTTAAGTCCTAAATCAAAACACCAAGATCTAAAAGTACGACTAACTTAAAATATAAATTAATAAGAACATGTATTTAGAACCTCATTTCTGATCCCCTTCAACATGTGGATCTATACCATTTATATAAAACAAAAACATTCGGCCACCATGGTGTGGATAAGTTAAGGCCTGTGGAGGTCGCTTAGTCATAATCAACGACTTCAAGTGTTCCAAAAAAGTCGCTGAATATAGATAAAGATAATAAATATCTTAGAATCTTGAACATGCACCAACTAAATATCATGCGCACTTGCATAATCTAAGAAGCAGATGCCATCCCATCAATATTCCTTTCCTTTGCAATGTACAAAATTAATCAGGTTTTACCTTTTGATGCAATCCTTACTAATCAGGCTTTCAAATTTGCTTCAATTATGACCTTTGGAGTGTGGTTCAAAATTTAGCTTTCAACAAGTTTCTTTCCTGTTACCTCTGGAAGAATGAAAAAATTAAGAGTTTTGATTTTTTTTAAAAATAAGCACAATAAAGGGAGTGTAGAAATGTTTGCAGCACAAACTTGAAGGATTTAGAAATTATGCTTCCAGGAAATTATAGAGTGGTTCAAGCTAATTTTGTTAATATTAGGTAGTTTTTTGGAATGATATTCATGTTAGGTTCGGCATGCACTCAAGTTAGGCCTGCCAGGAACAGGCAATAATAAAAATCCTCTGTACAGAAGCCAGCAGAGCTATGTCTTTTAGACATGTGCTTTGATAAATTATTTCTGGTTACTATACAACTGTTGAGCCACAATTCTAACTGCTATTAAAGTTATTAAGATTGGCAGTTCCAAATGACAGCAAAGGTTTTTTTTTAAAATCGTTTGTTATATTTCTGCGTACAACTTTAACCTACATTCTTTATTACGCTCCAAAATCAAATATCTTTAAAACTGAACTTCTTGCCAACTTTGTTTTTTGTAGGGATTGGTTGTTGCAATGATACTCACACCCCTTTTGTGCCTTGCCTGAAAAACTTTTACTTGTGCGCAAGGCTCAGAATCAACGGACTTCAACCAACAAAATTCAACAATTGCACCAGATCTTATCTTCATTTATCACTCAAGTTTTTGCTATATCACAAACCAGAAATAGAATTCTGACCAATTATTACCTGATTAACTCAGGAGATTGAGGCCAACTGTAATGGGCAACGTTATCAAAACACTGCACACAAGTCAAGACTGAACCTCAGACTTGCTCATCTATATAACTTGGTTGCTCATTTTGATAAACTCACTAAACATCAGGGAGCTCCCAGAACACACAGCTGACAGAATAGTTATTTTAAACAAACATACTGGAGCGAAGACTAAAATCAAGGGTTTCACATGTGTGTCATTGTGGGCATTTTACAAACACACAAGTTCTCATTATTACTCAAAACAAAAATTTATTCACAACATACTGACATAACAAAACAACTCCAACCCAGACACAAGGATGATCATAGTCATTGTCTGCCTTCTTCAGGCAAGAACATTACATAGTACAATGCACAGGTTGAAATGAAACAAAGTAGAAATGCAAAGAGAAATACAAAAGCCACAGGTTGCAAGTGAATGTCATGAGATTCACAAGACAAGCAAGCCAGTGCAATTGAGGTGTTAAGGTCTCAGTAGAGACCAGTGAACATTAAAAATATTCAAGCTGTCAATTATTAACTGAGAACACCACACGTTTTCAAGTTTTAAACCAAAATCTGTACAGGCAAAAGGAAAAATACAATCACCATTACCAACACTATAATCTCATAGGAACTTTATTTTAAATCCAAAATTTCAACAGTATGCTTTTGGTTTGTATTTTTTTTAAACTATCATTACCTTTTAATATCAGCTTCTTGAACATGCCCATTTAAATCTCTAAGAAACAGACCAACACGTCTCAGCTCCCATTTATTCCTCCTTTAACCAGTTAGCTTTTTCAGGGTTCTTCCACTATCATCCAGCTAGATAAATTGTCTGGTCCTTCTATAATCGAGAGTGTGGTACTGGAAAAGCACAGCAGGTCAGGCAGAATCCAATGAGCAGGAAAATCAACGTTTAGAGCAAAAGCCCAAAACGACAATTTTCCTGCTCCTCAGGTGGTGCTTGACCTGCTGTGCTTTTCCAGCACCACACTCTCGACTCTAATCTCCAGCCTCTGCAGTCCTCACTTTCACCTGGTCTTTCTACAATACTTTAAATTTGGATTTCTTCACCTAAAGCATTGTCGTTACTCCCAACTTTACAGAACTTCCCTGATAGTCAAGGTTTTCTGTTCTTTGATTTGGCTGCTAGGCAAAAGTTTCCACTATCTCAAAGTCATTCTTGGGCTGTCTGCCTTATAAAAACTATGTAAACAATAGAGATTAACAAAAACTAAAAAAAACTTCCTAAATCTTAAAGGCCATTTCCTTGGCAATGTGACACAAGTCGTCCATTAGTACGCAAGAATATAAATCCAAAAATTATAATTGATTCTTTAAAATTATTTCAGTTTACCAAGTAGCTTCAAACCTTTAACAAACAGAAACTGGATAAACTCAGCAGCTGTGGGAGACAGAAGAGTTAACATTTGAGACCACTGACTAGTCATCAGAACTGACAGCACCTAGAAAAGAAGTGATCCTAATGGTGAAGAGGGGAGGGTTAAAAGGAAGAGACACAAAGAGAAATGAGCAGATAGATGGAGATGGGAGCCCAGAGAGTGACAGACAGAGAATGGGATTATTGACAGTAAACCAGGACAGAAAAGAAGCTAAGTGTTAACGAGGGCTGACAGTAGGACAGAATGGGTAGGCTGTGCTGAAAACAAACCACAAAAGAACCAAGCTGTGGGAAAAAAAGATGTAATTAAGCTTTAAAATGTTCTTTGATATGGGAAACTACATAAAAAATGAAAATCCCCCCCACCTTATCTGCAAAAAGAAGTTTGAATTTGCCTGCAGATGGCCTGTTTCCTCAACAGACAGAAAGACCACTACATTCCTAGGCATGAAAACTTCTCACCACCATCCCAAAAAACTCAACAGGACTTTTCCTTTGGAGATTGTAACTTCCAGCATCTGCAGTCTTTACTGTCAGTGAAATGTGTAATTGGAAAAGCACAGCAGGTCAGACAGCATCAGAGGTGCAGGAAAGTCGACATTTTGAGCCAGTCCTGAAGGGTCCTGACCTGAAGTGTTGATTTTCCTGCTCCTCTGTTGCTGTCTGGCCTTCTTTGCCAGGACTTCTCCGATTTTCAGACCTAGACCTGCCTAATAAATGATACAGACCTAGCTTTCATGTATCTGTTTTACATTTAATAATCACCAGTTGTTAAACTTAAAATAATGCCTAACATTCATCTGTAACAAAGGTATTTCCATTTACTGCAAAGCACAAAACTCTCCAACAAGTAGAATACTGCCACGATATGTATAATCCATAGCCCAGCTCATGTTAAGTTTTAACTTCAGTATTCAGAACTGGGCAATAATGATGCCTTTGATTTTTTTCCAGTTTATTTTAACAATAATGATACTGAAAAGGTCTTAATATTTCAGAATGATAAATAACTAAGGATGTACTATACAATAGTTTACCCTTTATAACTGTTTGTAATCCATTCAAAAATTTGAAGATGCATTAATTGACTTAAATACTTTAAATAGTTAATTTGACTGTGTTGAAATCATACTGTTCATGCTTAATCCAGTAATTAAAATTGCACTGATAGTTTAAAAAGTAATTTCAATACTAAATGAATTTCTCTTATAGCTTACATATCACAATCTGCTACCATCAATTAAATATTGTTTTACAGACAGATCATAACCAAAACCAAAACAAAGCAAAACACGTACAGAAAATGATCAGACTGAAAGGCAAATAGAAATTTCATCATACATTAAGATCTGAGTGTCGGAACTAAACACTACATTGAGCAGGAAATCAAAGAGGGGAATGTTTTTGTGGTTGCACCAATTACACTGTACCTGCACTGGCATGTTAAAATAGTTATTCTTTAACACTATAAATTAATTGATCTGCAAATATAGAAATCTCTAATTTCACACATCTCTTAATATGAATAACCAGAGGCAATTCACAGATGTAGAAAACATATTGAACTGTATATTGAACATATACACTGCATAAACAGTTGCAAGTGGCCTTTCCAAGTTATCAAGTCACAGAAACAGACCCTTTGGTCCAACTTATCCATGCCGAGCACATATCCTAAAATACTCCAGTCCCATTTGCCAAGTTAAAGTTTATTTGTAGATATTTTCTAATCAACTTGTTCAGAGATTTTGTTATAACCTCTGGAGTAGGAGGGACTTAACCCCAGGTCATCTGGCTCACAAGCAGAAACACTACAGAAGTGCAGATAAATAAAGGAACATTTCCCAGTGATTTATGTACAGAATATTGTTTTTAGAACCTCTAACTACAAAAATGTTTAAAAGCCATACGTACAAGTTGTTTGAACAATTAAGTAGTTTACAAATTATTAAAAAGTCTTGTTTGCATTCAATAGCTAAGGCGATCATCTCAACCAAATGAAAACAGATTCTTTGAAATGTAATTCTGTAAATTGGTACTCGCATAAATGTTTTCATCGCGAGCAAAAGCCAGAAAAGGGAGTTCCAATTGAGAGAGAGTTTGGAATTGTTTATATTATTTTGAAATGTTTTCTACAATATATGTTGTTACAACACAAGTCCCCAGTATACTAATATGAATCTAGAATAGATTTGACGAAGTTAGCTACTTCAATAAAATTTACTTAGGTCCAGTGACCCATAAACGTGGTTAATTCTCACTAAGTCAGCAGCATGCTTTTATTTAGATACGAGCTGCGTACGTTCTTAATTGACTCTTGCTTTATTTACCTCACTACAAACATTCAACAAAAAGAAAGAGGCCCACAGACAAAAGTCGGCCAATGCCGAGCGCTCAAGTCCTTCACGGGTCGAAAACATTGCGCGAAAACGGACGCTCGATTTAAATCGGGTTACCGCTGAACGCGTCCTGTGCATGTATAGCGGATACTAATGGTGCACTTTATTCCATAAGTTGGACCTTGCTGTCATATTACTAGGTGTTGCACATTGTTGACGTGGCCGGAGGTCCCCAGCTCAGGCCTTTGTCTGTTTTCCCACTGCACTGTGTCGGGCTCTGACACCAACTCAACTGGACACTCGTGCCAGCTCAGCTGTTCGATGACGTCGGGACTGGTGCGCGTGGAGGGGGTGGGCAGGGGGCAAAGAGAAGGGGGTTCAAAAGGTAGCTGACGTCACTGCAGCAAACTATTTTCCCGGGCCCATTTGAATCTCCCTCCTATCGGCAGCAACGGGTGCCCATTCTGTCCGCCGTTAAGCCACACACTCCTTTACCTTCCCCACCCCTCCCCATGCATACCCCAGTCCCCAACACCACCCACCTGAAACCAGGTTTCAGCAAACACCCCTCCACTCCCGACGTCGACCCCTCCTGTCCCCCACCTCCCAATTAACACGAAGAATTTTCTAGAATCTCATCACTCGACCACCATCTACCCATTCAATCCCCTCCCTCCCCCAAGCCAACACCAAGCAACGACCGAATCGACCCACTAACAGACGCGTGCAGGATTGATAGACGCTCCAGCCAATGGGCGCTGGAGTTCACCTTCACACGGTGCCAATCAGGAAACGATTTGCCATCTGCTGACCAATCGGCAAAGGCGGGACCTCGTCCCTGGCCCCGCCCCCATTCGGTTGGACGGAGAGAATTTACTGTAGAACAAGATGGCGACTATTTCCACAACAAGCGACCCCCAAAGCATATTAATTACAGACCTCTAACGGCTGACCCCAGTGCGTTTCACTCGCCACCTAATGGCGGCAGCACGACCCAAAAGCTTCACTTCCCAATCCGCAAACAACAACCCAACGCCCACAAACGTGAAAAAACAAACGCCATTTACCTTGAATGCAAAGTCGGACAGGGAGGTGGGAGATCACTCTCCAGGACACAAATAATTACTAATGGCACCGAAGCGCCTGGTATCTGCCGTTCCGTGCCCGCTACTCAACGCTTAATATGTCGTCCTCTTGGTACGGAGCGCTTCATAGTGCGCCCGCGGATGTCTCAGGGCGAGGAGGGCGGACTTTTAATGGAGATTTGAGTGCGAGGAACAGTACGTAAGATAGCGGTAGAAATGCGAACCTTTTGCCGCTGTTGTTGGGGGAGGGGGCGGGTGTGGGGGAGGGGAGGGAAAGTAGGGGGGGGGGGAGAAAGAGAGAAAAAAAAGCTCTTTTCAATCAGAGGCCGGACACGCCCCTGCGCATGACCCGAGCATTCGCGGAAACCCCGTGCAGGGGCAGTAAGCAGCTTCAGGAGGGAGACGAGAGGAGAGGAGAGTGGCGGTTGTCCTGGGGGCTGCCCAACTCCTTCACACAAATCACAACCTCCCCGCTCCTCCAGATCAACGGGCGGACGCTCCCCTTCAAATCCGGCTGCGTCTTTGCTGCCAGGCTTCGAATAACGGGCGGGCGAGTGCTCCCTCCCACCACAAAACCCCCCCCTTTTTTTTCCCCTAAATGAAAGACCGAGCGTTTTCCATGTCTCCCGCTGTTCCTAATCCCTGTTAGAGTAAAAGGCTTCGTTTAAACATCCCCAGGAACGGTTACCGAGGCCTGAAAATTAAGTTACTTTTTGAAACCCAAGGTTGGGGATTGCCACATTTATGACATCCACTGAGGTCATCATAAAAGTGCAAGAAAACGGTTGCATTAAAGTACTAACTATGGATCATATATTTTATCTTTTACCTTCAACGTGTTTATACTTATTCTTACCGTCTCGGCCCTGTTTTTGTCATTTCAATTTTGAATTAAAATTGCTATTAAAATAAAATTTTCCATCAATAAATTAGTTCACTTGGAATGTTAACTGAATAAATGAAGTTATTAGAGTTCAAACAAGTGACTTGGGGAGGAGGGGGTGTGGTTCTTTTGCCTAGCTGACTAGAAATATCCTTTTTAATATAAATAAACTGTGGCTAAAGAATGAGGGGGGAAATGCAGAGTGCAATAAGTTTGATCAGCCTGGCAGCTACTGCACAAGACGCTCCTGAAATCCAATTGAAAATAGAATCGTACCATACAAGTGCAAGAAGTCTCAACTAATTATAAAAAAACGCGGGAGAATCAGCTAGATGATTACAATTGGCCAATGAGAGTATGGCCAAATGTTCCATCACGTGATTTCTATTGGCCAATAAGTCGACAAGCTTGTTAATCGTGTTAAAAAAATCTGAAGTTTGATAAGTGGATCAGGACTCAAGTATGACTTGAGTATTTTGCCAAAGTAGGTATTGGAGAGTTTAGTGGTGGGATCAAGTTTTGGTAGAGAGGAAAAAAAAACTGCACATACTGGAATCCACACTCGACAAGCAGGAGGCCAGAAGAGTGCAGCAAGCCAGGCAGCATCAGAAGGTGGAGAAGTCCACGTTTTGAATATAACCCTTCAGGAATGGAGATAGGGGATTGTGGAGCTGCAGATAAAGAGAAAAGGAGGGGGGCACAGAGTCGTGAGAAAGTGTTAGGTCAATACAGATGGTAGGTACAGCCTGGTAGGTTGATAGGAAGAATGCTACCGGCTGGTAGGTGGAAGGAGGGGTTTGAGCTGAAAATGTGTTGCTGGAAAAGCGCAGCAGGTCAGGCAGCATCCAGGGAACAGGAGAATCGATGTTTCGGGCATAAGCCCTTCAGGAAGGAGGGGTTTTCCAGGTATAATACTACTTTAGGAATGGAAGTGGGGGTAGGAGGAAGTGCAGATAAATAGAAGGGGGGAGGGAATCTTTGGTAGCAGGGGGATAAAATGGATGATAACACCCAGATGCACATAGGCCAGTTTTTAAAGGACCTGTCCCTTCCTCATTGCCCACCTGCCCATGTCAACTATATTATGGCATAGGCTAGGTCAGCTGGCTTGTTAACACACTTAATTCCTTTTTTTTTGAAATGGCAAGTAAGGGGCTTGCTTGTGGTGCAGTGGTAGTATCTCTACCCTGGACCAGGAGGCATAGGTTCAAGTGCCATTTGTTCGAGGTTTACAATAACATCTCTGAACAGATTGATTAGAAAAATAGATTTTTTTAAAAATGGCCAATGAGGGACCATCTTATGGCACAGTGGTAGTGTCTCTATCCTGGACCAGGTGGTCTAGCTTCAAGCCCACCTGCTGCAGAGGTGTGTAACAACATCTCTGAACAGATTGATAAGAAAAATAGGTTAATTAAAAATACATAAATAGCAACTTTGGAGTACACCAGCCTGCCATTTTATGGTAACTTGGTCTGGATGGTCAGGAAGTCATTAAAACTATCACTAAGCATGTTTTAAATGCCATCCATGTGCCCACCAAAACACCCAGTAAAATTCATCCCCATGTCTGTCAGTAGCCAGAATTTTCCAAGGCTTAATTACAATGCTGCATTATTTCACATTAATCTGTTATTACATTCTTCTGTGCACTTTCTATCTAACATTTTCCAGTTCGTCTGGAAAGCACTAACTCTGGCAACTATAAATGAAGTCTAATTCTGGTTAAACCACAACACAGTACTAAATGCATGCTAAACTGTGTAAGTTCCATACTTACATATAGTTAAGCAAGCCCACAATCAACACATCAGATCAAAGCTCTGGAGTTCTGCCACATCATATCATGAATAAGCATGTAACAAGATGAATATCCTCAACAATTGAAGTGCAAAATGGATAGTCCATCTTGCTCCCCCCCCCCCCCCAAGACCCAGCATTACAATTCAAATTCACTCTAGTCAATTTGAAATCAAGAAAACAACCAAGATAACTGGATATTGCTAATCTGTTGCTCCCAACAACATTCTGGCTATCGTGCAAAGGACTTGTTCTCCATAATTAGTTACATGTCCAGCAAGCCGTTCTGTATAGCTGCAGCAGTGGCATCTACACACCAAAGTAAAGAAGCGTCCAAGTGTGCCAAGGTATGCCCTAGTCACAAAACCACTTTATTATTCCCTATCAACTTTCTCCAGTCATATGCAAACTAATGGAACATGTAGTTAGTAATATTTTAAGCAACACTTTCTCACCCATAATCTGCTCACTGATGCGCTCAGTTGGGTTTTGTCAGGATAACTCAGTTCCAGACCTCAATCCTTCCCTTGATCCAAACATTGACAAAAGAGCTGAATTCCAAAGCATGGTAACACTGACTGTGCTGCTATCAGGCAACATTTGACTAATACACTAAGATACCGAATAAAATTGATGACTGTTAAAGGAAAGACCTGGCACTGGCTGCAATTATACCAACACAAAGGAAACTAGTTGTGATTGGTACATTCCAATCATCTCAGGTGACAGGAACATAGCAGCAAGAGTAGGCCACATAGCCCCTTCAGCCTGCTGCACATTTATAGATCATAGCTGATTACCTCAATGCCATATTCCCACACTTTTCCCATAAAGTGTTTTAGAATGTAATCTAAAATGTAATCTAATCTAAATCTAAAGAATTGCTTAATGACAAAACTCTCACAGCCCTCTGGAATAGGTTAAGATTCCAAAGATTTACCACCCTCTGAGTGAACAAGTTTCTCCTCATCTCAGTCCTATGTAGCTTGCTTTTTATTCTGAGACTGTGTGCCTGGTTCTCGCACCCACAGCCAAGGGAAACATCCTTTCTCATCAACTGTCTTTCCCCTTAAAAAGTCATAACTTTCCAAGAAAATGCCTCATATTCTTTTAAACTCCACAGAATATAGGACAGTGAACACAATCTTTCCACACTGGATAATCCTAACATCCTTGGAATTAGTCTGGTGAACTTCTGCTACATTCCTTCTATGGCAAGTCTATCCATCTTTGAACAAGGAAACCAGAACTGCACACAATACTCTAGATGTGGTCTCATCAGTGTTCCAGATGATTGAAGCAAAACCTCTTTGCTCCTGTACTCAAATCATCTGGTGATAAACATTTATGTATTAATTTCCATCAAATCACTTGCTGCATCTGTATGCTAGCTTTCACTGACTTACATTCAAAGACACTTAGATCCCTTACGGATATTAATACTTTCCATTCTCACCATTTAAGAAATACTTTGCAACTTTATTCACCTACCAAGGTGGATAACTTCACACATATCCACATTATACAGGTAGTTATTCTACAACGCGATAGTAGCATTCTTGTGTTATAGAAAAATTGCACTTTAGAAACAGTGCTTAAAGTGTTGCTGATATAATCGCATTTCAGCCAACACACGTATACAAGTTTTGGCTTTAGAAACAGTGTCCCCAATTCCTCAATCGCATTATAGCAAATTTGTGTGAACGAAACGCGCGTTATAGCAGAATGGCCTGTATTCCATCTGCCATACTCTTGTCCACTCAGCTTGTCTAAATTCCCTTCAAGGCTCCTTGCATCTGCTTCACAACTCACATTCACCCCAAGTTTTATATCATCCGCAAACTTGGAAAATTCCAAAATCTTTATTATCCACTGGTATAGGGGCACAGACTATAAATAATAGAAAACATGGATACTGCTACTATAATTCGATCTATAATACCCGTGAAGGACTGTGCAATCAGACCAGCTGAGTCTTCGGGAAGGAAAATTGTATTTCAGGCTGACCTTGCAAGTAGCAAATCTGCAGATAACAAGGAGTATTACAATTGGCCCCCATATCCAAATTATTGATGTACATTGTGAATAGCTGGGACCCAAGCATTGATCTTTGCTGCATCCCATTGCTCACATTCTGCCAACCTAAAAATTACCCATTTATTCCTTATCTCTGCTCTAGTGGTTATAACGAGGTCAGTCAGGTGAATCCCAGGGAAAATAAGTTCCCTGACTGGACCAGGTTAACAGCCCAATCAGGAAGCTCTGACTGACAGATACAAACAGGAGATTGCCCCTCTTCCGTGGTTACGTTAGAGCCCGGGTGTCCTTGGAGAAGGAGCACGCGGTGTCGACCAACACCCTGGAGTTGTTCAGGGAGAGGTGGGCGCCGCAGGGAGTGGAGTGCATCATTTCTCCCTCCAACTCTATTTTGATTTAGTCCCTACCCCCCCCCCTTCACTGTTTTGATCACACAGCACTGCCCTTTGATGTGAAGGGCAGTGTTTGTCACTGGCCACCCGGGTGTTTTCCTATCTTCCTGGTGGTGGAAATTGAATAAAGATTCGTGCACTTTGTGTCTTTCACTGTGTCTCACACCTGCACACACACACCATGGGTGCTGGGGATAAAATAAGCACTACCGCAATTAGGCGGTAGTGTGGGGGTTAAATTAAAAAAAAAAAAAAAATAGAAGTCAGTCTTACTAAAAAAAAACAAAAAAAACAGGAGATTGCCCCTCTTCCGTGGTTACGTTAGAGCCCGGGTGTCCTTGGAGAAGGAGCACGCGGTGTCGACCAACACCCTGGAGTTGTTCAGGGAGAGGTGGGTGCCGCAGGGAGTGGAGTGCATCATTTCTCCCTCCAACTCTATTTTGATTTAGTCCCTACCCCCCCCCTTCACTGTTTAACTGGAGTATTTCCCTACCCTCCCCCTCACTGTTTTGATCACACAGCACTTCCCTTTGATGTGAAGGGCAGTGTTTGTCACTGGCCACCCGGGTGTTTTCCTATCTTCCTGGTAGTGGAAATTGAATAAAGATTGGTGCACAAAAAAAAAAAAAATAAATAAAAAATAAACAAGAGTGTATGTTAGAGCCCGGGTGTCCTTGGAGAAGAAGCACGCGGTGTCGACCAACACCCTGGAGTTGTTCAGAAAAAAAAACAACACTCCCCTCTATTCCATCCACTACTGCATATCCGTTGTGTCTTTTACCTTCAATCACTCTGGGGGACCCATCAATGAACAGCCTGGCCCCTGCATGTAAAGGGATATCTCTAAGGTCCATTCTTACTTTAGTCTGATATTCTATAATGTCAAGGCAGTCATGTTCTGGGTCTGAGGGAGCTTCATCCTCCCCTTTCCA
>NC_057735.1:26978892-27025061 GCF_004010195.1 Chiloscyllium plagiosum
AAAAACTTTCTCCTCTGTTTTTGGCTGCACTTCAGTCCCACGCTCCTGATCTTTGGGCACCCGGTACGGAGGAAGGAGGGCAGGTCTGAAGACCTCCTCGTGGGTCTGCTCCTGGGCCTGGCCAAACTGGCCATCAACAGTTCCAGGCAGCGGGCCGTGGAGGGGGTCGTTAGGGCCGACTGCCTGCCCCTCTTCCGCGGTTATGTTAGAGCCCGGGTGTCCTTGGAGAAGGAGCACGCGGTGTCGACCAACGCCCTGGAGTTGTTCAGGGAGAGGTGGGCGCCGCAGGGAGTGGAGTGCATCATTTCTCCCTCCAACTCTATTTTGATTTAGTCCCTACCCTCCCCTTCACTGTTTTTGATCACACAGCACTGCCCTCTGATTTGAAGGGCAGTGTTTGTCACTGGCCACCCGGGTGTTTTGCTATCTTCCTGGTGGTGGAATTTGAATAAAGATTTGTGCACTTTGTGTCTTTCACTGTGTCTCACACCTGCACACACACACCATGGGTGCTGGGGAAAAAAATAAGCACTACCATACTTAGGTGGTAGTGTGGGGGTTAAATTATTTTAAAAAAAAAGAAAAAAAAAATAAAATAAAATGGAGTGATGGATAAAATGGAGAAAAACAAACAAACAGTAGATTGCCCCTCTTCCGCGGTTACGTTAGAGCCCGGGTGTCCTTGGAGAAGGAGCACGCGGTGTCGACCAACACCCTGGAGTTGTTCAGGGAGAGGTGGGCGCCGCAGGGAGTGGAGTGCATCATTTCTCCCTCCAACTCTATTTTGATTTAGTCCCTACCCTCCCCTTCACTGTTTTGATCACACAGCACTGCCCTTTGATGTGTTTTCCTTTCTTCCTGTGGTGGAATTTGAATAAAGATTCGTGCACCTTGTGTCTCTCACTGTGTCTCACACCTGCACACACACAACATGGGTGCTGGGAAAAAAAATATATAAGCACTACCGCAGTTAGGTGGTAGTGTGGGGGGAAAAAAAAGAAGAAAAATAAATAAATAGGAGTGGGCGCTGCAGGGAGTGGAGTGCATCATTTCTCCCTCCAACTCTATTTTGATTTAGTCCCTACCCTCCCCTTCACTGTTTTTGATCACACAGCACTGCCCTTTGATGTGAAGGGCAGTGTTTGTCACTGGCCATCCGAGTGTTTTCCTTTCTTCCTGGTGGTGGAATTTGAATAAAGATTCGTGCACCTTGTGTCTCTCACTGTGTCTCACACCTGTACACACACAACATGGGTGCTGGGAAAAAAAATATATAAGCACTACCGCGGTTAGGTGGTAGTGTGGGGAAAAAAACCAGGAGATTGCCCCTCTTCCGCGGTTACGTTAGAGCCCGGGTGTCCTTGGAGAAGGAGCACGCAGTGTCCACCAACACCCTGGAGTTGTTCAGGGAGAGGTGGGCGCCGCAGGGAGTGGAGTGCATCATTTCTCCCTCCAACTCTATTTTGATTTAGTCCCTACCCTCCCCTTCACTGTTTTGATCACACAGCACTGCCCTTTGATGTGAAGGGCAGTGTTTGTCACTGGCCACCCGGGTGTTTTCCTATCTTCCTGGTGGTGGAAATTGAATAAAGATTCGTGCACTTTGTGTCTTTCACTGTGTCTCACACGTATGCACACACCATGGGTGCTGGGGAAAGAAGAAAAAAGAAATAAAAGGGGGATATCCCCAATGGAGGGCTCTCTACGCGGGAGTCTTCCCCCTTTCTCTCGAAAAAAACATAAATAAATAAACAGAAAAAAAAATAAACTGGAGAATTGCCCTTTGATGTAACAAAAAAAGAACAAGATGAGTTTGAATAATGATTCATGCACTTTGTGTCCTTCACTGTGTCTCACACCTGCACACACACACTATGCGTGCTGCGGAAAAAATAAGCACCACCGCACTTAGGTGGTAGTGTGGGGGTTAATGTAAAAAAAAAGAAAAAAGAAAAAAAACAGGAAAAAAAAATTATCAGGAGTCTCGAAAAAAAGGAGATTAAAACAGGAAAAAAAAAGGAGTGTAAGGGCAGTGCTTGTCACTGGCCACTCGGGTGTTTGTCTATCTTAAAAAAAATAAAAAAAAATTAAACAAACAGGAGATTAACCGGAAGGTGGGTAGGGACGGGCTGCCTTACAGTGGTCGGAAAGTGGGAGGGCGGGGGCTTGCTGGGTCTGTATGGTCTGCACTTTTGTATGTAACAGTACTGTCTAATGTACAACTATCATTGCTGTTGTCTCTTTATATCTTTATGTGAAACTGGGATTTGAGGTTTGTCCTCATGTCCCTGTAAACTGTTTGAATGGTAGGGTTTGGGGCCAGGCTTTGCTCCTCTCCCTTGTAAAATTGCTGTCTCTTGTATGCAGCTGTAAATGTAACTGTTTGTTTGTTGTAAACTGTTTTTGTAATTTGTTTAATAAAATAAAAAAAATAAACAGGAGATTGAGAGGTCTTCTCAGTTCAGGGGATTGAAAAAACAAACAAACAGGAGATTCAGAATACTTCTTAGTTTAGGGGATGGACTCTGTGTTGGCTAGTGCTACAGGCAGTATGTCACTGTTAGTTTCTGCTTCCTTTTTTTGGGAGGGGGAAAAATGCGATTTCTGAACTGGCTGAATTGTTTAGCCAGTTTGTTAACTGGTGTTCCTTTCAGTGAGGACTGGTGATTGTTAAACTCCTGATGCACATAATGTGTTTCAGGTGTAACTCAATTCTCATTAGGGGACTGTTGTTTCACTGGCTGGTTACAGCCTGTGTTACTCTTTTCTCTCCTTTTTTTCTTTCTGAGAAAAGGACAATGTTAATTTTATGGTAGGGCTTAGGCCTTGGACTGTTGTCTTTTGTATGTGTCTTCACTTTTTTATTGATGTTTTGACTGAGCCCTGTGGAAGACCTACATTTTACCAGAGGAGCTGTTCCTGTGGGGAGGCCGAGCCCTGGGACTGGGCCTCTGAAGATTGAACACCTGTGTGTGTGCTGGGAGGTGAGCAGTTGCTGTATCCTGGAGTTTGGAAGACCTTGCCTTCAGGAGTGGACCAAACCCCTGTGAGTTAACTGCACCTGCACCTGTACTGTGTTCCTGTGAGTGAGCCTGGCTCTCCAAGGCTGGACCAGGACTCCATTGAGACTGAACACCTGTGTGCTGTGCATTTGCTGCTTCCAGGAGTGGACTCTGCCCTTGGTTGTGGACTGTTTTTAACAACGGACTCTGCAGTTTGGAGTGGGCTCTAATTCTGACATTGCACATTGTATACTGGAGTGGACTCTTCCTGGAAATGGATTCCATATCTTGAAGACTGTATAGATTTGGACTGTGTACCAGAAAGGAGTTTTTTTTTGGGTAACTAACTGTATTGTGGTGTTTCCTGGGTCTATCACCCGCATTATCTTGTGTGCCTGGGTCTGGCAGACCTTGCTGTGAGCTGGGAGGCTCATGGGTCGTCCTGAAAGCTGTCACCCCGAGAGCCGGAGGGTGGGTAGGCCATGCTGTGAATCTGAAGGTTGGTAGGCTGTCCCAAAAGCTGGAGGGTGGGTAGGCCACCCTGATGCCAGTTGCCCCGAGAGCCAGATGGTGGGTAGGCTGTTCTGAGCACTGTCGTCCCAATAAGGGGTAATCGGGACGGGCTGTCCTAGAGGTAGTCGAAAGGTGTCAGAGCAGCCGAGAGCCAGAAGGCGCATAGGGGCGAGCTGAGATCCAGAAGGCTTGTGGGCTACCCTACACGCTGTCGTCCCAGGGAAGGGGAGGGTCTGTCCTAATGGTGGCCGAAAGGTGTGCCAGGATAGCCCACTGGTCAGAGGTGCAACGGGGTGGGTGAGAGCCCAATGGTACGTAGGGGCAGACCGAGAGCCAGAAGGCGGGTAGCCATCCTCAGCGCTGTCACCCCGGGCAGGTACAGGGGTGGGCTGCCCCAGAGGTGGTCGAAAGGTGCTGAGGGTGGTTAGTGAAGCCGGAAGGTGGGTAGGCTGTCCTGACCGGTCACCCCGGCGGGTACCGGGGCGGGCTGTCCTAGAGGTGGTCGAAAGGTGTGTCAGGGCGGACCGAGAACTGGAAGGGGCATGGGGTGGACGGTGGACCGAGAACCGGAAGGTGGGTAGGGGCGGGCTGCCTCAGATTGGTCGGAAGGTGGGAGGGGCGGGGGCTTGCTGGGTCTGTATTGTCTGCACTTTTGTATGTAACAGGAAAAAAAAAACGAGTGTCCAAACTGGCCATCAACAGGTCGAGGCAGCGGGCCGTGGAGGGAGTCGTTAGGACCGACTGCTTGCCCCTCTTCCATGGTTACGTTAGGGCCCGGGTGTCCTTGGAACAGGAGCACGCTGTGTCCACCAACACCCTGGAGTTGTTCAGGGAGAGGTGGGTGCCGCAGGGAATGGAGTGCATTATTTCTCCCTCCAACTCTATTTTGATTTAGTCCCTACCCTCCCCTTCACTGTTTTGATCACACAGCACTGCCCTTTGATGTGAAGGGCAGTGTTTGTCACTGGCCACCCGGGTGTTTTCCTATCTTCCTGGTGGTGGAAATTGAATAAAGATTTGTGCACTTTGTGTCTTTCACTGTGTCTCACACCTGCACACACACACCATGGGTGCTGGGGAAAAAAATAAGCACCACCGCGGTTAGGCAGTAGTGTGAGGGTGGATTTTAAAAAAAAAAGAAAAACAAGAGTTAGGTCTCTACCCTCCCCTTCACTGTTTAAAAAAGAAAAAAAAGAACAGGAGTGTCCACACCCGCACAGACATAACATGGGTGCTGGGGAAAAGAAATAAGCACTACCGCAGAAAAAGAAAAAAAAACACTCCGAGCTGGCTCTAAAAAAAACAGGAGTGTACACACATAACATGGGAGCTGGGGGAAAAATAAGCACTACCGCAGTTAGGAGGTAGTGTGGGGGTAAAATAAAAAAACCGGAAAAAAAACAAAAAAATAAAGAATAGAAAAAAAAGAGGAACAGGAGTGTCGCGGTTAGGCGGTAGTGTGGGGGTTTTAAAAGAAAAAAAATAATGGGAGTGTCAGAGTTCCTGTACACTCTGCGAGTTCATTCTTGTGTCAAGAGTTGACAGATTGAGTTAAGGAGTATTATGATCCCAAACGTCCTCTAGTTCTAAGATGCTATTTGGTTTTACTCAGCAATTCAAGAAGTAAGGGACTCCATCTCACGATTTTTGACTAGTTTAAGACAACTGGCAAAGGCATGTGACTTTGGTTTAGCCCTTGATGAGATGCTGAGAGACCATTTGGTATGTGGGATTAATGATGTAACCATGCAAAAGCAACTACTAGCTGAAGCCCAACTAGACTTCAAACAGGCACTGCAACTGGCTTTATCGTTGGAAAGTGCAGCAAGGAGCATATGAGTTGCATGGTATTCCGATGGAAGTGGACACCCTTGTCAGACCAACTGATCTTGGGGAATGCTACCTATGTGAAGGCAATTGCATAGCTTCGCTCAGGATATGTCCTGAACAGAGGGACTCCAGGTCAGCCAACAGCAAAACCACAAAACAAAGCCAAGTCTTGATAAATGATTGAAATTTTCTTCAGGTTCTAGGCTGGCAAGCTATTGTAGTTGTTGCTGGAATGCAGACTCATGACAGCAAAATTGAGTAAGAAAACTTGTAAGAGAAAGTGAGGACTGCAGATACTGGAGATCAGAGCTGAAAATGTGTTGCTGGAAAAGCGCAGGTCAGGCAGCATCCAAGAAACAGGAGAATCGACATTTCGGGCATAAGCCCTTCTTTCAGGCTTATGCCCGAAACGTCGATTCTCCTGTTCCTTGGATGCTGCCTGACCTGCTGCGCTTTTCCAGCAACATATTTTCAGCTAAGAAAACTTGTATGCCAGTATCCTGGAGAATGCACATCCTGGAACATCCACCTACATCTGGATTGGAACAGTTAAAATGTTTACCATCAAAATCAGAAGCAATCAAAATAAATGTCCAGTTAAACGGTCACCCAGTTCTAACGGAAGTCTATACCAGTGCAACTGTTTCAGTGATTACAAAACCAGTTTTTAAAAAAAAAATTGTTCTGGACTCCTAGCCTTAAGTTTGTGAATGTCTCGACTAGACTGAGAACCTGTACCAGGAAACCTTTACAGATTAAGAGTACAACTTTGGTTCTGGGTTGCTTATAAGAAGCAGTTGGTTCAGTTACCATTGACTGTAGTAAAAGGCTTGGGCCCAAGCTTGGTGGGGTGAAATTGGTTATGATTCACCGCACGGTGACTCAGTGGTTAGCACGGGTGCCTCACAGCACCAGGGTCCCGGGTTTGATTCCAGCCTCGGATGACTGTTTGTGTGAAGTTTGCACATTCTCCCGCGTCTGCGTGGGTACCCTCTGGGTGCTCCGGTTTCCTCCCATAGTCCAAAGATGTGCGGGTGAGGTGAATTGGCTATGCTAAATTGCCCACAGTGTTAGGTGCATTAGTTGGAGGGTAATGGTTCTAGGTGGCTTACTCTTCGGAGGGTCGGTGTGGACTGGTTGGGCCGAATAGCCTGTTTTCACACTGTAGGGAATCTAATCTAATCAATTCGCTCACCATTTTTGATTAGAAAATGGCCACCCGATTGAAGCCTGAATTAAATACCCAGAAGTTTTTCAGGGAAATCTAGGGACTGTCATAGAGCCAAGGCTACCTTGCATATTGATCAGGAAGCAATTCCACGATTCTGCAAGACCTGTCCACTGCCACTCGCCTTAAGGGCAAAAGTAGAGGCAGAAATCAGAAGGCTGGAAAATGAGAAATCATCAAATCAGTCCTGTCTGAGCAATGTGCAGCGCCAATTGTACCAACAGTTCACTTTTGTGGGGATTGAAAACAAATAGTAATCTGTTTTTTTCCAGTTGGATAAATACCCAGTCCCATGCATAGAGGGTTTATACACAAAGCTAGCAGGGGTTGTCCTTCACAAAGCTGTACATGAGCCATGCATACTTGCAATTGCATTTAGATGAGAACTCCCAGAAATATGCTATAATTAATACCCATAAGGAGTATCATCAGCCTGTGCAATTTTTCAGTGGATGATGGAGAACATTTTACAAGGTCTAGCCCAGATTACCATTTATCCAGATGATAAGGTAATCAGGGAAGACCAATTAGGAGCACTTAGGGAACTTGGACATGGTCTTTAGATGCTTCCTCCAAGTGGGTGCATGCCTTAGTAGGGAAATATATGTGTTCCAGGCAACCCAAGTGACCATGTTTGGGCTACAGAGTCAACAAGGGGATTACACCCATTGGAAGATAAAGTGAGGGCAATTAAAGGTGCCCTGACTCCCACGTCTATATACCAGATTCTAAGGTCTTTCCTTGGGCTGGTGAATTATTATCATACATAACCTGGCCTCCATTCTGGCACCTTTGCATCAACTCTTTAAAAAGGGTCAGCCTTGGAAATGGTCGCGTAGCCAAGACATAGTTTTCAGGAAAGTGAACAAACATTCTGATCCCAAGTGAGATATATTTCTGCCTCCCCACATGGTATTGTAGTAGTATTAGCTCATAGGTGGCCTGCTGAAGAGGAACACCCAATAGCATATACATCCAGGACTCTGGCTAATTTAGAGTGTAAATATGCTCAGTAGAGAAAGAAGATTTGGTACTCTTATTTAGAGTCAGAAAGTTCTACCAAATTTTTTACAGACATAAATTTTTAAGAATAACGGACCACAAGTCCCTGCTAGGTCTACTTAAAGAGGATAAGGCAGTGCATCCCGTAGCTTCAGGCCGAATTCAACGGTGGGCTCTAATTCTAAGTGCATATAATTACAAGTTAGAACACCATCCAGGAGGCTAAGTCGCAAATGCAGCTGCATTGAGCTGTCTCCTATTGGCAGATACCACCAGTGATACTGTAATGGTTTAAAATTTTCTGGACACACTTCCAGTCACAGCTGACAATATTACACTTTAGACATAGCAAGATCCAGTCTTGGCAAAACTGAGACAGCTGGTGGTGATGAAGGAAACCAAAGGGTCATCACAACCAGACTTGAAACCTTTTTGAAGCAGGAGAGACCAGATCACAGTAGAGGATGGAATGATATTATTATGAGGAGCAAGAGTGATTGTCTTGAGCAAAAAGTGCAGTCAGATACTGGCTGAACTCCATCAGGGTCACCCAGGGGTTTCCAAAATAAAGATGTTGACAAGAAGTTATATCTGGTGGCCAGGATTGAATGCAGACATAGCTCCATTGGTAAGGCAGTGCCCAGAGTGCCAGCAGGAAAAGAATTACCGCCAGCAGCCCCATATTTTTGGGAATGGCTGGGTAAACCCTGGACTTGGTACACATTGACTGTGAAGGTCCTTTCATGGGCTCAATGTTGTTAGTCTTTGTGGATGCCCACTCAGAGTGGCTGGACGTGCATATAGTTCAATCATCAAACACAAAGATGATGATAGAAAAGCTACGCGCATCTGTTGCAATACACAGATTCCCGGAAGTGTTGGTCACAGGTAACGGGCCATTGTATATCAGCAGGGAACTTGAGTATTTCCTACAGTCAAATGGTTATCGTTATATAAGAAGAGCTCCACACCATCCATCATTAAATGGTCTGGCAGAAATAGCAGTTGAAACTTCAAAGGCAGGCTTAAAAAAAAACCTAATATTCACAAGATGCCAAATTGTCCCAGTTGCTATCTGATTATAGAGCCACCCATCAAGAAACTATAGAGATAAATCCAATAGAGTTGCTAATGGGGAGAACACTCCACACCAGGTTGCATCAGATCTTCCCTGACCTGGAAGGGTGGTGAAATGGCATCAAGAACACAATGCTGCACAAAAGACTGCTAATCGAGAGTGACATTTACTTCAACAGACAAAATTTAATGTGGAAACTACAGGAATGGTCATATATGTATAAGAGCCATGGTCAAGGCGAGGAGAAAGTGATGACTGCAGATGCTGGAGATCAGAGTTGAAAAGTGTGGTGCTGGAGAAGCACATCCAGTCAGGCAGCATCCAAGGAGCAGGAGAGTCAACGTTTTGAGCGTAAGCTCTCCATCAGGAATGAGGTAGTTACCCAAGGGGGCTGAGAGATAAATAGGAGGTGGGCTGAACTGGGGGAAGGTAGCTGGGAATGCGATAGGTAGATGGAGGTGGGATGTAACGGTGATATTTCAGAAAGGAGAGTGGAGCAGATGGGTAGGAAGGAAGATGGACACGTAGGACAGTTCAAAAGAGTGGTGCCAAGTTGGAAGGTTGGATCGAGGATGTTGGGTGGGAAGGGGAAATGAAACTGGTGAAAGACGCTAGATCAAGTCCATTGATGTATAAAGGTTGAACAAGCACGTACAAAAGCTGCAAATTCACAAATGATATGGGATCAAAACATGCCCGGCTCCTCAACAGCCTTACTGACTGTACTGTAACCCGTGGGTTCTCCCTCTCTGTCAAGCGTTGAAAATACCTACGAATCGGAGATGGACACAGCACATGTCGCCGCCTCGATGTCTTTGCCACCTGAAGAATGAAATGAATTTTTTCTGAGATTTGCAAGGTACAAGTGAGCTACGTGTGTAACAGAGGCAGGGTTGGAGTAGTAGTAAAATCCCCCAGAAAGAGTTACAAAAACAAGAACTGGCCTATGTCCTCGGACTCAGAGGGGAAAGGGTGTAGTGATTGTAACAGGGTCAGCCAGGTGGACCTTAGTTCCCTGATTGGGGCTGTTAATCTGGTCAAGGAGCCCTAGCTGACTGATACAAACAGGAGCGTCTGAGGGAGCTGGATCAGTGTCAAGGATTCTCCACTTGAAAATAAAGGGTGACTTGGTGATGGGATACCAGCCACTGTAGAGTTATTCAATCTGCCTTTTGACCAGACTTCAATCCATCCTAATATATTACCTCTGATATCATGCATTTAATTTGATTTACTGACCTCAATTGAACTTTATCAAAATCTTTCTGAAAATTCAAAAGAAAGCCACACCCACTGGTTCCCGTTAATCAACTTTGCTAATAACTAACAAAACCCTTATCAGGTTTGTCAAATATGATCTTTCATTCATAGATATGCATTGACTATGTCTAATTGATGATTATTTTCTAAACATCCAGTAATCACATATTTATTTTCCCAATTATGTATGTCAGGCTAAAATATCTGTAGTTCTCTGTGTTATTGCTCCTTACTTTCTTAAACAATAAGGTTACATTTGCAATGTAATCTGCTGGCACCATAACAGAATTTGTAAGATGATTATCAATGCATCCACTATCTCTGTAGCCATCTGTTTTGACACTAGGGTGAAGGTCATTGGATCCCAAGAATTTGCCAAGTTTTAGTCTCAATAATTTCTCCTACGCTACTTATTTTTACTGAGGAGTTTCTCAGAGCAGTGGCCTGCATCACCCTCAGCCACATCATCAATGACCATCCCTACATCCTAAGTTCAGAACTACACCAAATTTTGAAGGGTAGTTTAATATATAGACATACGGAATAAGAGCTGAAGCAGACCATTTAGCCCCTTGAACTTGCAATCCCATTCAATAAGATCATGTCTAGTCTGTTTGTTCCAAATTTCATTTTTTTCTATCTTGCCCACATCCCATACAATATTTTTAAAACATAATTTATTTTGCTAAAACATAGCTAACAAAAAATGTCTACTTGTGTTTGGCAATACTATCTAAATTAACTGACTCTGGAAAATCTGTTTTATGTATTTTCTGCTTACAATAATGACATCTAGATAAAGTTCACTTTCCCTTTTCTGATCTTGAATGCATTCTTCCAAAGTATTTTTATTTTATTACTCAATATTGATATGAAACAAAGAATGGTGGAGGAAAGAAGGAACATGTTCACAATTTAAATAAAATTGAATGATTCCACACGTAATAAAAAAAATTAGTAAATTCTTGTATTTCCCATGAAAACATTTAGTTAATCACCAGAATTGCAATGAAAAAATATTCCACTGAACCTATTCATATTAAAATGCTTGTATAGCAACTCTAAAAAAGAAACAAATTTTCTACTTTTTCAACACAATGCATAATCAACATGGTATTGCATAAAATATCCACATTATAATCTAGTTTGCTAGTTTTGCCGTATTCACTGCTTTGATAAGACAGAAAATAACATGTTACAATCTCATCAGGGCTTAGACAGAAATCCCTGTTCTAATTTCTATCTTTGTATTTCTCAGAGCGAAACCTGAGTACAAAACTGTAAAAGTTGTGGTTAGAAAAATAAATTGAATTCAGATTGGCCTAAATTTACCTAATACTTTATGTAGCAAATATTTATTGACACTTGTTTATTTAATCAAGTACTTTAGAAGACAGCTATAAGTAAAAATAAATACAGTTTTAGTTCTTCTATAGAACTGCCATTCCAAATAAAACAGATGAAAGGCATCAGCTTCAATTGCAAATTTCCTGCCTTGTCTAATGCCACAATCCAATTGTTTTACTTGGCAATAGTTTAGTTACTGAACCTGTAATCTTCAAGGGAAGTAATTTCAAGCAAATAAAAGTAATAGTGAAACTGTTAAATTGAAGTTGTAATTTTTTTTAAGCAGGTCAAGCAATCTTACGGACATTATTTCCCAATAAATGTTTTCTATTAGCTTTCAACTTGCAATATTAAGCCAATGTTGTCATGCAGGAGTGTTTATATCTTAATTTTCTAGTTCTTAAAACATCATTTTTTGTGAATTGGAAAAAGCAGATTCATCAAAGAGAGAAAAATAAGTTGCATTTGCCACATCTGAGAAATGTCCCAAAAGGTTTCATATTTTATGCAATTTAAAATAAAATGAATTGCCATCACAAGTAGATGAAAGGTGCAGCAATTTTAGGCATATTAGTAGTTGATAAATAGTAGATGAATAATCAATTGACCTCTTATTCCTGATGCTGGTCAAGACATTAATTATATAATTACTCCCTTCTCTTCAAGTCATGGCATTAGATTTTAATGCCCTTTAGAATCAGAGAATTAACAGATGGCACCATAGTTTAACTTTTCATTTGCAGTACCCCTGCAATATTGTAATATATTGTCAACAAAGCTACAAGTATCCATGTCATTGTATTTTTTGGCTTCCTTGATTCTTAGTTGGTTAGTTCTTAGTATATATCTAGTTCTCCGCATCTCAAAGATCAAGGTAAATTTAAAGTATGCCCTGTACATCAATAAAGAATGTGTTTTTAGTTCATTCTCGCTGCTTTTTTTTTGCATTTTCTCACTTCATCCTTCTCACCTCAGAAAGGAGGAACATAGTACACTTTTTTTTGTCTTAAACCTTAATTATCAAACACATTTATTGAATAAATGGAAGAATGGTAGCAGTAATACAACATATGCTTTTCCATTAGTTCTTAAAATTAGCTACTGCTTACATTGTAAAACATAACAATTTGCAACTAATAATACTATATGATAATACTTGTCCTTTACTTAACCTACAAAACAGATCAAACACTATCTTCTTGGAGACTTTAGCTACTTCACAAAATACATTCAAAGTGAAAAGGTTTTAGACTTGGCAAATTTCACTGCTTTTCTACATGGACTGCAATGATTTACCAAAATGTTTGCTGCTATCACCGCCTCTCAAAGAATTGGAACGGGAAATGTTTGCTGGTCTTGCAAATGGCACTGGATATATTAAAAAGTCAAATAACTTTCCATTAACTTATAAAGAAACTATCACTTGACTGATGAGATTTATTTTAGTTGCTCAGCAGTAACTTCTAATTTAAATCTAAATCTGAATTTAAGGCAAATGCTTTTCCCATGTTATAGAAGATGAATTGACTATTTTGAAGAAGTGGATACATAGAGAGTGGTAATCCACTGAAATAAACATTTCAGAAACTTGACAATTAAAAAAAACACATTTACATATGACAAGTGTAATAAAATATTTATTGATTTCAAAGCTTTAAGTTAACATTATTTATGATTACAGTGGAGATTCAAAATGCACAATGAATATTACACTGGTACTAAATATTTGGATACACTTGCTCCTATATTTAATGGGTATGAAATGCCTACTGAAGATTTTATGATTGATTTTAAATTTCTGGAAAGTCAGTAATTGTTCAGTAGTGGATTGTTAATCTATTATATACACTTGCAGATTTTCCTTTTGATTGAAATAAATAGAATTTGAAATTCAGGGATAGGTATATAATGGGCTGCCAATTCTTGACCATTGCCCCATCACCAAAAATTGAAATGATAATGTCAGCCCTCAGCCCTTTTATTTTTACCAAAGAAAATAATATTCTTTTTTTTTCCATGTGCAATGAACATTTTGTTTATTATATGAAGTAGAGTTGTTACAGAGACACTAACATTTACATCCACTTTTTCTAACAATTACACTTAAGTCATCAATAATTTTATGGGAAGTTATTAATTGAATGCTAATCAGATACAGTTTGATTTAAGTGATTCAAGTTTAGAATTGATACAATTCTGTAACTTATAAACATGCATATATATTTGAGAGTTTTAAAGCTACAAAAATGGAATATTTTGAACATTTAACAAAGATGGTGGCATTTTCATGTGTTACTCCCTCACAAACTGTGGATCAGACTAAATTGGCAACAAGGTGGCCACAGATCTAAAATGCTGTTTCCATAGGTTTCTTCTTTAGACTTGAAAAGGGAACAAATTTCATCACCTCCTGAAATGCATGTCCTGGAAATAATAGTATTATATTAAAAGTCTTTCTAATGTACATCTTCAAGTTTAATTGATATATCTATATAATTTTGAACTGTTTGTACATGATCAGAGTCTTGATAGAGCAAATTGAATTTGAACATCTTTAAATGCGATCCATGTTGTCTTATAATAGCTTTTCCTCTTTTCAAACAATCCACGAACTGATCGGTATTAATGAGTACATCAAGAAATATTGATTATTTATCATTTAATAATTACTCACTCTTCCACAGATCAACTGACAACTTCAGCTGGTCCAAAGAATCATCAAAAGGCTCAGGTTTAGTCATGTCTTCTAGATCACGAAATGGTTCAAAGTAGGGGTGACTCAGAGCTTCAGCAGCTGAAACACGCTTGTCTGCATCCAACACTAACATTTTCTCCAGAAGGTCCACAGCTAAGATGTAAGTGAAATTTAAAAAGGAAGGAAAACTCGTCATGACCCAAAATTCACATTCATGCATTCACATCATTATTAAAATCTCAATTCATCTATATTCTTTTCTAGATGAAACCAATTTCTATGAAGTGCCTTGATGTTCCTAAATATTAGTTACACAAATGTCATTTCATGGATGACAATGGGTTTGATTCAGTTGAATAAAATGATAATTTATTTTTAAGGCCAAGAAAGAGTGGTTCTCATTCTTCATGAGATTTTCCATGTCTGGTAAATCGGCTAACACCGGAAATTGCATGACAAAAGTTTTAAAAAGCAATCATTCTGAAAGTCACCTGCTGAGAACACTAAATCCACATATAACTTAATAAATAAATATTAACAGATAAATCAGCACAAAAATTGGATTAGAAATTCAATTGAAACTAAAATTAGTTGGTGGGGTAGAGACAAAGCTTATTAGCCTGAAATGCCTAAGGCCTCACCCAATTGGAGAGTCAGTGCAACAGAGCAAAACCCCTGTTCATTCTCATCCAAGGTCAGATACTCTATCCTGAATTTTGGAGATGAAGTTACTTGTCTCATGAGGCATGCAGGTGGTGGCTATGATGATGCATCAGTTATAATGGCCCTGGACAAAGATGATTTGATCATCTAATGGAATGCATGGTCCTGAGGTGTGAAGGGCTAATATGAATATAGAAAATAAAATAATTTACATCATCATTTGAAAGTGATGTAAGAGCAACGTGCCTACAAAGAGATGGTTTCTCGCAGCCTCATGCGAGAAATAATGTCTGGCCTATATCTATTTAATGTTTAGTATGTTCGAATAAAAAGATAATATTTGATATGACATCAAAAGACCCTTGTAATATTTACCAACATCTTTCCTGGACCCAACCACAATATAATGCACAAAATAAATCTGTTTTTGAATCCAGTGGAGTCACTCAATGCTAGAGAAGGAACTGATCACTGCAGGAAAGTTAATCAAATAAAGGAATCATGCCTGGTCCAGACAGAACATGTCTTCTCTATAAAATTTGAAATCTTTGTTTAAATAAATTGTGGTTGAATTAAATAAGGCAAAAATATCTTTTTCACGAGGGTTGTCCTGTTCCATTGACACTTTTGTGGGTAAGAGGGAATGTATAATATCAAATACCCTGTTGACAAATACTATCCTATCCTAGGGAAATTTCAATATTAGACAAGGTCTGAATTACTATTTAATTCAGGATACTAGTAAATGATAGAAAGATGGATTTGTGGATCTGCTATTTATTTCTGGAAAGATTCCCATTTTATGTTGAACACAGTCCAAGACTTGTAAACAATTAATGGCGAGTATTGTTTGTTTGATGATTCTGTAGCTCAATGGGACAGTGAATGAATACATTTCTACTCAACTGGCATTCAACAACGGAAAGGATGCTGGGTTTTGAATTATGTTGACAATCTCGACAAAAGAAGATACCACAAATAGGAATGAATGGTCTCACTCAGAGCTTCTAAAACAATAATGTTGAACCCCAGTGCCAATGACGGGCAAGAAGGGTCACAAACTCTGAAGCAGCAATAGCAGCTATAGATTGATATCTAAATTTGAACTATCTGCATTTGGATAATTTGCATTTTTTTTTGCTGATGTGCATGGCCTAACAAAACAATTTGTGAAGCCCCAACTGCTAACAGCAACCAAGCCTGCAAAATATGAGGCGCTTTGGTTTCTTTTTGTATCTATACTCCTGAACACCACCCTTCCAATTTTCACTCTCCGACTATTCCTAATGTGAGACCAACAAAGTAAATAAGTAAATGGTAGTTTACGTGGCAATAGTTTGATTAACTTGAAGGAAATTGTCGATTAAACTCCACACTCATTGAATATTCCATCCAATGCCTCATTCCAGTATCCGTACAATGAGTAGTGTAGTTCAAAACATGGCCAATCAGTTAGGCACAGCATGACTAATGATTGCAAGCACCCTGCTCTCATGGACATTTTACTTTGTCATGTGCAGGAGCAGACTCATTAGCAAATATATGACTGAAGGTTAATAAGGAGAAACAAAACTAAAAGTTCTGACACAGCACTTTCAAATAGGGGCCACAAACTCTGGAATTGCACATACATGTCAAATATTTTTCTGGCCTTAAAGTGAAGGAGTGAGTACTTGAATTGGTATGTAATAAGTGAGTGTAATTCAAAGTTTCCATTTGAGCTGAAATTTAAGTCTTCATTCTAAATAAATAGTTTATTTTTCTCAAACTGAATGCAAAATATAAATAAATGTTCACCGGTTTAAAAAATACTTTGACATAAAAAGAGATAAATACAAGTAACAGACTAACTTAGTAAAGGTTGATAATTGTACAAAAACAATTCATCCACAGTGGTGGCAGCAGATTGTTTGGAATGTCAGGAATGTTCTGAAGAGCTGCCCAAGGTCATAGTAGTTACAAAGATAATGAAAATACACAGGTCTGAATTATATGAGGCAGATTGGTGCCAAAGATGAATAACCAGCAGATTAATGAAAATCTGTGTCTTTTTTGATCAAATGTCCTTTAAAACATCCTCAAACAAATTGTGTATTCTCAGAGTTTTCAATGTTCATAATAGGATATTCTTTGTGTAAATTGATGTGTCAGCTGTTGTTCCTGAATATCTTTTGTTTTGTAACATCCAGCAGTCAGCTATTTGAAAAATCATGTGGGTTAATATAGAAATATTAGGTTTGAAGTAGGAGTAAACTGCTTAGCCCTACGAGCATGCTCCAACATTCAGATCTAGTTATGGTCACAACTCCAACTTCCTGTCTGCACCCTGTAACTCTTGATTCCCTTGTCTACCAAAATCCTAACACAAAGTTAAAGAAAGTTAAAGACTCAGCTTGGCTTCTATGGAAGAGAATTATACACACTAACAACCCTTTGAGAGGGAAAAAAATGCCCCTCATCGCTGACTTCCCACAAAGGAGAAACATAAGACACATTGGGTGAAATCCATATAGAGATCTGAGTGATGTGGAGTATGGGAATAGTTGTTGCAGAATCACAGGGAAAGTATGGTGAGGCCTATCTTGATATAGGGAACAACTCACTGCATTTGTTATGCATTTGTTGTGTGGCATGGCAAATTTCTCATTGGGCATGGCGAGTTGCCAATTAAGACATATTAAGCTTATTAAACACCTCATTAATGGCACAACTCACCTCATTTACTTTCAGTTTTATCAAACATACTCTGATATAGAAATCAGAGTGGAGGAGGTACTTGACCTGAGCACACAGCTTGCTCCAAAGGATTTCCACATTGGACCTCAGGCTTCACATGGGCATTGGTCCCACACATCAGCATTCTAAATGTGCGAACCTCTAAGAACGGTCATGACATGTCCAAGTCTACTTACTTCAATGCTGCATCTCAGGATTTACTGAAATCCTACCATTGCAAAGGCTGCAAGGCCACTGTATGCCCAGAGACACATAATCAACTCATGGAGTAGACCTGGGTGCATCTCTGGCCTATTTGTTTGTTCTCTTAGAGCGCATTCACTTTGCGCCTACCTAGATGTTCACAGCAATTCTGCCTTGCCTATTTGTATTTTGAAGAAGATATAAGGATGTAATGCCAGTACATTTAACACTGAAATAAAGCCAGGAAATTTGTCATGGTTGGGAGCAGTCCTTAATCAAATCAAGGAAGATAGTTTTTGGTCCCAGTACATTAACTGAAGGTCACCCTCCAATACCAATTCTTGAACATGGGCAGTCAGCCACCCAGAGAGATCAGAATCAAGATTTTCTTCTCATAAGGGGTTAGGAGTTGTATATTGGCCAGCCCACCACCTGTTTGACTTTTTCCACCCCATCCCACTGAGTGTGTGTGTGTGTGTGGTTGGGGGGGGGGGGGGGGGGGGTTGTGTGAGAGAATGAGACAGAGAGAGAGGTATTAAGTGAGATGAAAGTGGATGGCACAGCTATTATTTTTTGTACAAATGGGAAAGTGTCCCAAACAACTGAGTAGACAGCACAGAGGCCATGCAGGGTTACTGGTATCAGGATTGGGATAAATGTGGGAAAATGTTGCAGTCAATAATGAGAAAGGTAGAGCATGGTCCCTGGTAAGAAGTGGGATCACTAGCAAAGATAAGAGTGAGTGTGATGTATTGGTGAGAAGATGGTGGCACTTCTGGTAGCCTAGAGAAGGCCATTGACCTTCTTCCTACAGTGTATCGCCTGACAGCCAAGCTCCCAGCGTTGTGGCCATTATTTATTGTTCAATCAATAACAATAGATGATCAGGTCATTTATTTAATGGAACCTTGTTCTGTGTGAATTGACTTGCTGTACTTCTCATACTACAATAGTGATTATATCTCAAAAGTAATTAACTGGTTGGAAAGCACTTTGGTCACAAAAGGTGCTCTGAAGCTGGTCAGGGGGAGAAATCATAGGGCGCGGTACTACTTCTGTTCCTGTGGGAGCCATACCACACACCCTTGCACACCCCTCCTCCCACTTTAAACCCTCAACAGCTTCTGTCAAGTGTTTTGCAATGCACTTTAAGTCATATAGAATAAAGTAGTGTGGGAGTGAAGGATGCTAGTTTGGTCATTGATTCTTCCTCAGTTCTTTTAAAGAAAAGTCTAGTCAGACCTTACCACCACCCATTCTTATCTTTTTTTTCCCTTCAAGTATTACCAATTTCCTTTTGAACACTAATTTTTAACCTTTGTTATTATCAGGGAGGGAGTACATTCCAAATCCTCACAGCTTTTTGTGTAAATTTGTTTTGTTATATTTCTTCTGGTTCATTTGCCACTGAATTTAAATTTAGTTAAATTGGGCCTTTGATTACTCAGTCATTGGAAATGGTTTCTATTTATTCTTTCAAAACCTTTATTATTTTATACACCTCAATCAGATCTCTTCACGCTTCAAGACCAGCTTTTCTGTCATCCCTCATCATCTTTTCTAACCCTCTGCAAAATTATCTTTCCTGCACCCAGAATTGGAAAACATGGTCCTAATAAAATTGAATTATTTTAGATATGTTCAGATAAACGTTTTCACTTTTGTACTCCACGTATCTCTTTAAAATGACCTTCAAGAGTACAAATTTCAGGAGAATATATTTCACTATCCCAATATTGTCAGACAATTGCACACAACTTGATCATTCATACCAAATTCCACTTCTTAGAATCTGGCACAATGTCAAGGATCAAACTGTTTCTCATGGGCTCTACCTGAGATTTTCTCGAGGGTTAATACTTGATTTTTGAGGGTTAGATATTGGTTTCCATTGCCTATGCCAACCGTTCCACAAAGGCCCAGACTGGCCGACAGCAATCCTAGTGACTTGCTCACCACAGCACTAAACTTCCCAGCTGTTCCTCTAATCTGCTTCTTGGAGAAAATATGAGGTAAAATAGCCTGTGTATGGAGGACTACTAGAAAGATAGAATATCTGATTGGAAGAGGAGCTTCTCACAGATTGTCTCTTTGTCATGCATGGGAACATTCTTGCTATGATGGTAGCTGCTTGAGAAAGAAACAGCGCTGCTGAAGCCTAGACATCTCTAAAGATAAGGGCCCAGTGACTAGCAGTGTCTGCAATATGAGGTTTCAAGTTGAGGTGATTGACAATTGTACAATTGCTGCGACCATCAACAACCTACGATGTCTAGTTTACAATCGCCAAAACTGTTCTGAATATATACCAGTTAGTACAGTGATAATTCTATACAACACAATAGAAGATGTTCTCAGTATGAAGCTCTTTGATAATAGATACAACTGTCTCTGTGATGCACACAGTTTTCTTTTCATTCCTAAGTCCCTAAATTCTGTATCTCTGTCCTCAGCAGATCTACAAGATTACACTGTGCTCTAATGAGGTCAGTCCTAAGCTTTCCTTGGCACAAGGACCTACTCCTGAGCATAACTGCTGGACAAATCACCAACAGAAGCTTTATTTTCTAATCCACTTGCTGTGCCAATGTTTAGGCTGGTTCTTGAGCAGTCACCACCATATCTCCCATCAAAGATTTTCTTCCTTTGAGGCATCTCCTTTAGAGAGCTTTGCCTGTTGAGGAGGAGCTAGAGAAAAGAGCTAGAAAGGCATTTGATTTATTCATTGATATGAATAATAGAAATCATTATAATTTAAACCTAAGCTAGTTGAATATGCATAATAAAGAAGTACAGATAGTTCAGTGAAATTCTCAGCCTTGAAATGACTGATGCATACATTTCCACAAGGTTCATATATTTCAATAGCCTGCTGCTCAAGTTCATTGATGGTTATTAGATTAATTGGTATTCTCATGGATGTGCACTGTTTGGTCCCATGGAAAATGACATTGTGCTAGTGAGTTGCTTCTGAAATAGTCATTACAGATTTGCAGGGCTCATGCTTCATTCCACTCTCAGCATATGAGAGGTTCAAGCAGGGTGAGGAAGTGAGGAATGAGATGGCTGTATGAAGTGAAGAAGAAATGCAGAGAAAAGTTAGCAGTTGTACAAAGGCTGTGTCTCTCAATGCTGTGACAGAAGGTGAGAGGCAAATGAAGAAGCAAAAAAGAGCTAAGTGTGTTTAGAATGATTGCTTGTGTATTATGGTTTTACATAATAGTCTTTTGGCTGGTCCAGCTGAAATTACATCTGAAGTGGACAGGTTTCAGATTGAGTCAGGCATTTCAATGGGAAAGCTGTTAATGAGATAACAATGAGGTCTGGCAGTTAAAATAATCTGGGTTTGATTTTGGCTGAGAGGATGAGTTTTAAACTGAAACCAAAACTTCCCCACTAAAATGTTGTCCAGAGGTAAAATCTCAGCCTCTATCATGCCAACTCCGAGACTTTCAATTTTTCCTGTTTTTGTCTAAACTCCTCGCACTGGTCTGTCTGAACTTTATTTCTTTACTTGAACACTTCTTTCTCATTCTGCCTGAACCGTTCATCCTTGCTCTTCATCTCCCCATATCTTTTACTCACCTGGGGTTCACTTTACTGTTCTTTTTTCACTTCTGTCAGAAGGCTGTGAGATTAACCCACACTCCAAAGATTTGAACACAATCTACTACTTTAGCTTTTTTTCACAGAAGGAACACTTAAATTTTAAGGTACTATCTTTCAGATAAACGAAGGTCCCATCTGTGTTTTGGGATATATGTAACTGGTCTCATGACAATATTTGAAGACTACCAAAGGAATTATTCTGTGTCCTAATAATATTTATTCAAATCCACCACCAACAAAACAGGCTAGTTTAATAATTTATTTTATCACTATTCAAGGGACTTTACACATTTTGTCCGTTGTTTTTCCCTGTATTATAACAATAACTACAGTTCATAATCTACTTAATGAGTTGTGCTTGGGGCATCCTGTGAAAAATAGATAATGCAACTTCTATCTTGTTATTTTAAAATTTTATATTTCCTTCCGATTACCACACTTCAAGATCTCCATCTCAGCCATCGAGAGGTGAGATACAAAAGTAGGCAATATTGGTGTAATTAACATTTTAAGATCAGAAATCAGCTGGTTAAAAAATACCTAAACCCAAAAGCATTACAACATCTGGGTGAGGCAAAGTGGTGGTTATGTGGCCTTCTATTATCTTACTTCATTACACTCAGTGGCTGATCAATAGATGCTATCCTCTGTCAAACTGTTCGTCACCTAGCTTTGCCTTACTTCTTTTTAACTGTTTGAATTTCCAGACTTTTTGCGGGGGTGGGGGGGGCATTGGGTTTGGTTTTGGAGCTGTTAGTCATGTAACCCTTGGTGGATTGAAATAAAACCAATTTCACTAAAAATAAGAACCAGTCAGCCTCAAAATTCAAACAGGTAAAACCAGTTCATTACAACTGGACAAACTGTGTGGGACGGAGTGCTTATTTTCAAAAATAAGTATCCATTTACAACTGGACTTAAAAAAGGCTATTGCAACAGTGAAGTATGGACATAAATGTGTTGTTTTATTTCTCTGCATCATTACACGCCCACAGCCCAATCCTGTCTGAATGCGCATATGCACATGTACATGTCGCAGTCCACAATATAACTGATCTTACCGGTTGAGCATCACACACCAAAAGTACTGCTCTCAAATTGCTGGTATAGAATATCTATAGCCTTATGTATAACATGAGAAGGACTGTTGTAGTGTTATGGAAAATACTGAAAGAAAACGTCTTTCCAAAACATTTCGATATTCAAAATTTAAACAGAAGCATCTTAAATATTTTAAATATCCAAATATTCATTTTAATGTGACAGTGAACAAACATTTCTCAATATATTAACAGGTCTTTGCAGCTTTGGATAAGCCTCTATATATCAAAACTTTAAGAAAAATGAAAATTCACCTTAACACCTCAGTGCTTTCCATAGAAAAATATCCTGGGATCACAAGGATTGGATTATTTTACAAGTAATCATCACCTCAACAATTTACATGACATGATTGCAATTGGGCTGAGCCACATATAAAAAATCTAGTTTTCTAATTTGATGTTTGAAAGTAAAAGAAATTCTGACTGCTAATGTGTCATACAAATCAGTATTTGTAAAAGTTTTCAAGTTTTGACCATGCAAACCCCACCATATTGCAAAGGCTTAAAATTGGAAATGAGTTCAATTAGTTATTCACAATGGGGGGAAAACAGGTTTTTAAGTGCTTTAGTCAATGTCAAGAATTAAATTTACTTTGTTTAGATGTGAACAAGTAACTTACCTAAAGGACTGACATTTGGAAATAGGGAAGTAAAATCTTTTTTCTTAATGTAGGGTAGAGATCTGATATAATGTCGAGCCTAAAAATGAAAAGTAAATATGTTAAGAAATCATAGGAAAGACGAGCAATAAATAATCTAATTTTACATTACTGAAGCAAACTTGAAACCTATGAATGTGAGAATATTGAATGTATGGTAAAAATGTAGCTATAAATTGGCAAAAGACAGGGAGAAGACAACTGAGAAAAATAGTTACGAAGGGAGAAATCAGCTTTAGGGAGCAGGTATATAGAGAAATATTGAAAATTAATTGAGCAAAGTTAATTACAAAATTATTCAAACATTTAAACCAGAAAGAAATGCAAGAACAGTGTCACCATGAAGAAATGGTACATTAGAGATTAGTAGAGCACTGAAGAAGAATGACTTAAGAACAAATGGAAATCCATGCATTAAGTACAAATTAAATTGACTCAATTAATTTGAAAATAATGGGCAGGAATTTCCAATATGCCACCATGTTGTTGGCTTTTGCCTTCAGCAAGTTTCAATGGATGTTTATTGCAGCTCATGGTATTACAGTATCATGAATTGTTCATGAACTAATGTAACTGCGCTGCACTTTTTTTAAGAATTGCATTGAAAGTACTTCCTTAATATTTTTAGAAATGGTAACCAGGTGTTGCTTTAATAATACAGTTGAAAATGAGTTCATCACTTAAAACAAAAGTATTTAGACTACCAGTTTTGAATTTCACAATTTTAAGTAATTGAAAAAGACTTTTTAAAAAACATACAGAAGCATTTGCTAGTTTTGAGAGCTTTCATTAGCGCTCTTTTGCACAAAATGGCTTCATTTCAGATGTCTCACACAGGAAGCTCACACCTTCAATATATTATCTGGGCCAACATGACACCAATTGTTAAAGTTCACTTGAGAATGTAACTTTTAAAAAAAGTTTTGCAATTTACATATGAAAGAACTGAAACCAGCATGGTCATTCTAACAGATGAGAGACTGAACAAACAATCCAGGTCTTTTTCAATACATAATTTCAGTTACATTATACTGTAAACTTTTGCTATAAATTCTGTGTCTTACAATCTTATACTCCACAACCACTTGATGAAGGAGCAGCGCTCCGAAAGCTAGTGCTTCCAATTAAACCTGTTGGACTATAACCAGGTGTTGCGTGATTTTTGACTTTGTACACCCCAGTCCAACACCGGCATCTCCAAATCATAATTTCAGATGCTTCTTCTAAGTCTCACACTCAGGCGCAATAGCAGAAACTTACCATGGGCTGAAATTTTCCTTTTTTTCTGCCTAACTGTAAAGGTGTTAATGTTGAGTTGTTGACAAATATGCTGGGGCCACCTGAAAACGGATAGGCAACAAAGGCAAGTATATGATATGATCAGGCACCCTGATACAGGTCCTCAGGCTTGTCAGTCAAAGTCTGCTTTAGATGGGATCCAACAGTGAGAAGCTAAGTGACTTTTATCTTCTTACAGTCATAAAGTCAGAGACGTACAGCACAGAAACAGACACTTCAGTCCAAATCATCCATGCCAGCCAGATATCCTAACCCTATCTAGTCCCATTTGCCAACACTTGGCCCGTATCTCTCTAAACCCTTCCTATTCATAGACCTATCCAGATGCCCTTTAAATGTTGTAATTGTACCAACCTCCACCACTTCTTCTGGCAGCTCATTCCATATGCACAACACCCTTTGTATGAAAACATTGCCCCCTTAGGTCCCTTTTAAATCTTTCCTCTCACACCCTAAACCTATGCCCTCTAGTTCTGGACTCCCACACCCCAGGGCAAAGACCTTGTCTATTTACCCTATCCATGCCCCTCATCATTTTATAAACCTCTATAAGGTCACTCCTCAGCCTCCGACACTCAAGGGAAAATAGTTCGAGGGAGAAGGTGATCAGAAGATGTCTTTCAGGGGCCAGCCCCCATCCAGCACCCACACATACACAAACGTAGCTAGTAGGTTGCTAAACCGGTAAGTTCCTCTTGCTTTCTACTCTAGCCACTTTCCTTGCCCTGTAGGAAGTTAGGTGATCAGAGATGTGGCAGGTTGAGGGCCTTAATTACTTAACCAATAACTGCTGGTAAGTTGAGAAAGTCACCCATGAATCTTCTCATGGAATGATAGAATCCCTAAAGTGCAGAAAGAGGCCATTTAGCCCATGAAGTCTGCAATGATCCTCCGAAGAACATCCTACCTAAATTCACCTCCCTATCCTATCCCCATAATCATGCATTTACCATGGTTAATCCACCTAGCCTGCATGTCCCTGAATGTTGTGGGACAATCTAGCATGGTCAATCCACCTAACCTGCACATCTTTGGACTGTGGGGAGAAACCAAAGCACCTGGCGGAAATGCATACAGACATGGGAAGAATGGACTAATTCCATACAGATAAGGTTGGAATCAAGCCTGGGTCCCTGCCACAGTGAGGCAGCTGTGCTAACCACTGAGCCACTATGCTGCCCAATGTTTACATGCAGAACTGGTGAGAACAGTTTCTCTCCAGGGCAAACTCATCCAATTATTTTATCTTCTTGCTAACTCTAAAATTCTATACATGGGAAGGGTAAGTTTTCACGCATAAAAAGGGACTTATCTTGGGTGTCGGGCCTCCATTTTGCCATAGCGCCAAGGATAGAAGTAGGAGTGAAGCAAGAGCTGCCGGGAAGGTAAGGGTTTAATTTATATATGGGCAGTGGCTAAACCCGAGATACTACACATGTAGTATCTCCCTCCTGCTCCCCTCCTCTAACCAGAAGAAAAAGACCCTGTAAGGTAAGGCTTTTATTTCTTATCTTTCTTTTTCATTTATTTAAGTGCATTGTTTGGTTTCAGTTAGTTCATATAAAGCTAAGCTTACAATGACTGGGGACCTCAGACCAGTGGCAGTGACTCTTGCTTGATGTGGGAGCTTAGGGACGTGTCTGACATTCCTGACTCTTACACTTGCAAGAAGTGTGTCCAGTTGTAGCTCTTGTTTGACCGCATGATGGCTCTGGAGCTGCGGATGGACTCACTGTGGAGCATCTACGATGCTGAGGAGGTCGTGGATAGCACATTTAGGGAACTAGTCACACCGCAGGTTAGGATTGCTGAGGGAAACAGTGAATGGGTGACCAAAAGACAGAAAAAGAGTAGCAAGGTAGTGCAGGTGTCCCCTGTGGTCATCCCCCTCCAATACCATTTTGGATACTGTTGGGGGAGACGGCTCATCAGGGGAGGGTAGCAGTTGTCAAGATCATGGCACCATGATGGGCACTGCTGTTCAGAAGGGCAGGAAAAAGACTCGTAGGGCCATAAACATAAGGGATTCTATTGTGAGGGGAATAGATAGGCGGTTCTGTGGCCGAAAACGGGACTCCCAGATGGTTTGTTGCCTCCTAGGTGCTCGGGTTAGGGATGTCACCAATTGGCTGCAGAGCATTCTAAAATGGGAGGGTGAACAGCCAGTTGTCTTGGTGCATATAGGCACTAAACAATATAAGTAGAAAGCAAGATGAGGTCCTGAAAGAAGAATTCAGGGAGCGAGGAGAGAAGTTAAAGGGGAGGACCTCGAAGGTAGTGATCTTGGGATTGCTACCAGTGCCACGTGCTAGCCAGCATAGAAATGAAAGAATAGGCAGGATGAACACGTGGCTTGAGAGATGGTGTAGGAGGGAGGGGTTCAAATTTGTTGGACATTTGGACTGGTTCCGGGGAAGATGGGACTTTTACAAAATGGACGGTCTACATCTGAACCAGACCGGAACCAATGTCCTTGGGGTAGTTTTTGCTACTGCTGTTGGTGAGGTTTTAAACTAATGTGGATTGGGACTGGGAACCAGAAGAGAAAACAAGTAGGCAGCGAGGTGGAGACTGGAGACTGTAAGAATTATGAAGATAGCATTAATAAAGGGAAGAATAGGCAGAGAGCAGGTGAGCGCAAAAGAACTGGTGGCCTGAAATACATCTACTTTAATACAAGGAGTATAGTGTGTAAGGAAGATGAACTTAGGGCTTGGATTGGTGCCTGGGAGTATGACATTATTGCCATCACAGAGACTTGGTTGAAGGAAGGGCATGATGATTGGCAACTAAATGTTCCAGGATATAGACGCTTCAGACAGAAAAGGAAGGGAAGTAAAAGAGGGGGTGGAGTTACATTGCTGGTCAGGGATGATATCACGGCTGTGCTAATGGAGGACACTGGCGGTCTTGGGTAGTGAGGCTTTATGGGTGGAGCTGAGAAATAAGAAGGGTGCAGTTACATTGTTGGGGCTGTATTACAGGCCTCCCAACAGTGAGCGTGAAGTAGAAGAACAAATAGGTAAACAGATTATGAATAGATGCAGAGGCAATAGGGTAGTGGTGATGGGAGATTTTAATTTTCCCAACATTGACTGGGATACACTTAGCGTCAGAGGTCTGGATGGAGTAGAATTTGTACAAAGCGTCCAGGAGAGTTTTCTAGAACAGTATGTCAATAGTCCGACGATGGAAGGGGCCATATTGGACCTGGTACTGGGGAACGAGTCAGGCCAAGTGGTAGAAGTTGTGGTGGGGAATTTCTTTGGGAACAGTGACCACAATTCTGTAGGTTTTAGAATACTCGTAGATAAAGAAGAGAGTGGTCCTCAGGGAAGAGTACTAAACTGGGCCAAAGCCAATTATATCAAAATTAGGCAGGAGCTGGGAAATGTGGATTGGACACAGCTATTTGAAGGGAAGTCCACATTTGAGATGTGGGAAGCTTTCAAAGATAGGTTAACGGTAGTGCAGGATAGGCATGTCCCGTTGAAGGCAAAGGATAGGAAGGGCAAGATTCATGAACCGTGGATGACAGGAGAAATTATACGACTAGCCAAGAGGAAAAAGCATACATAAGGTCAAGGTAGCTAAGAAAAGAATGGGCCCTGGAGGAATATTGGAAGAGTAGGACAAGTCTTAAACAAGGAATCAAGCGGGCAAAAAGGGGTCATGAAACAGCTTTAGCAAGCAGAATTAAGGAAAGTCCTAAAGCATTTTATTCTTATATAAGAAGCAAGCAGGTAACTAGAAAAAGGATTGGTCCACTAAAGGATAATGAAGGAAGGCTGTGTGCCGAACCTGAGAGAATGGGTGAGATTCTGAATGATTACTTTGCATCAGTGTTCATTGAGGAAAGGGACATAATGAATCTTGAGATTAGAAATAGAAGTTTGATTAGTCTGGATCACGTTTGTATAAGTAGGGAGGATGTGTTCGGTATGCTAGCATATTAAGGTGGACAAATCCCCAGGACCGGATGGGATGTATCCCAGGTTGCTGAGGGAGGTGAGACAGGAAATAGCTGGGGCCCTGACAGATATCTTTGTGGCATCCTTAAATAAAGGTGAGGTGCTGGAGGACAGCTTATGTTGTCCCCCTATACAAGGATAGTAGGGGTAACTACAGACCAATGAGCCTGATGTCGGTGGTGGGGAAGTTGCTGGAGAGGGTACTAAGAGATAGGATCTATTTATATTTAGAAAAGAATGAGCTTATCAGTGATAGGCAACATGGTTTTGTGCGGGGGAGATCGTGCCTTACCAACTTAATAGAGTTCTTCGAGGAAGTGACCAAGTTGTTAGATGAAGGAGTTGATGTCATATACATGGACTTTAGTAAGGCATTTGATAAGGTTCCCCATTGTAGACTAGTGGAGAAAGTGAAGTCACATGGTGTGCAGGGTGTTCTAGCTAGGTGGATAAAGAACTGGTTGAGCAACAGGAGACAGAGACTAGTAGTTGAAGGGAGTTTCTCGAAATGGAGAAAGATGACCAGTGGTATTCCACAGGGGTCAGTGTTGGGGTCACTGTTGTTGTAATATACATAAATGATCTAGAAGAGGGCACTGTTGGTATGATCATCAAGTTTGCAGATGACACAAAGATTGTGAAGTAGCAGAAAGCATAAGGGACTGTCAGAGAATACAGGAGGATATAGATAGGCTGGAGAGTTGGGCGGAAAAGTGGCAGATGGCTTTCAATCCAGACAAATGTGAGGTGATGCATTTAGGCAAGTCTAATTCTAGAGCGAATTACACAATGAATGGAAGAGCCTTGGGAAAAGTTGATGGGCAGAGAGATCTGGGAGTGCAGGTCCATCGTACCCTGAATGTTGCTGCACAGGTGGATAGAGTAGTCAAGAAGGCATATAGTATGCTTGCCTTCATTGGACGGGGTATTGAGTATAAGTGCCGGCAAATCATGTTATAATTGTACAAGACATTGGTTCGGCTGCATTTAGAATATTGTGTACAGTTCTGGTTGCCACATTACCAAAAGGATGTGGACGCTTGGAGAAGGTGCAGAGAAGGTTTACGAGGATGTTGCCTGGTATGGAAGGTGCTAGCTATGAAGAGAGGTGAGTAGGTTAGGTTTATTTTCACTAGAAAAATGGAGATTGAGGGTGGACCTGATTGAGGTTTACAAAATCATGAAGGGTATAGATAGGGTGGATAGAGACAACCTTTTTCCCAGGGTGGAGGATTCAATAACTGGAGGTCACACTTTCAAGGTGAGAGGTGAAAAGTTTAAGGGGAATACACGCGGCAAGTACTTCACACAGAGGGTGGTGGGCATTTGGAATGCATTGCCAGCAGAGGTGGTAGAGGCAGGCACAGTAGATTCATTTAAAATGCGTCTGGACAGATGCATGAGTAGGTGGGGAGCAGAGGGATACAAATGCTTAGGAATTGACTGACAGGTTTAGACAATACATTTGAATTGGCTCAGGCTTGAAGGGCCGAAGGGCCTGTTCCTGGGCTGCAAATTTTCTTTGTTCTTTCTTTGTTCTTTATGGTGATGAATTCAATATGGAACCTGGTCAGTTTTGAGCTGGCATTGGCTTTGGAGTATTTTTAAATTAATGCAAAATATTACAGAAACTGGATTATGCAGCATGTAATCTGTGTTGGAAGTTCCTTGATCTTTTGTATGGTAGGGCTGATTTTCCATGAATTCTATTGGAAATATCAGTGTAAACTAGCTGAGATTTATGGCCCTTGTGTCGAAGTTAACCAAACTTGTAATCTTAACAGATGCTCATTGACAAGCCTAACAGTTGCTCTTTAAAGCAAATGCTCAAGCATTTATAGTTCACCTTTAAAACATTCAAAATAAATCTGTGAACAATATTAATAATGGAATAAAGTATTGCAAAATCTAAATGTTCTGTATCTAACTGAGTTTGATGTATGGGCAATTTGTAAAATGACAGAAATATTGCATTACCTCAATGCTGTCTAATTTTTGAATGAAATCAGTACCAGGAGTTCCTGTTACCTTCATAATCTGTGCTAGCTGATCAAGATCTAGCTCTTTTGGTCAAGAATCAACACTAATAAAACAAGCATTTATCAAATACTTAATTTGTCTGAAATTGTCAACAAAAGTAGGTTAAATAATAATATGCCAATTTCTGACACAAACACATAGTACAGTAAGTGATAGAGAGACGTGGAATAACCTGCCTAAAAACCTTTGTAAAAAATAAATACCCAAGTTAAACAAAGCACTCGAATCAAAAGGAAATACAAAATGTCCAGAAAGCAATTAATAACAGTTTCATTGTGCAGAAATGGAGTAAAGAAAATAATTAATAGAAGTACAACCCACAAGTGCAAAAAACAGGGTGTTATATATTTCTCAGTGTTTCCCAGATTATTGCATTCTTGAGTTGATAACAATTTTCTGTTTCAATTTATTCACTTGTCTGCAGAAAGCATGGACTCATATTGGTTTATGGGGTTCCATGATTCTGCTGCAGCATCAGATAGGTCCTGTTTCAGATTCATACTACATTTAGCACTGGTCCATGCAACATTTCTTCACCTCAACAAAACAATTGTGTAAATGTACATTAAGTGTCTACTCTTCACCTACGGTTTATTTTACAAAAGAGTGAATGGCAAGTTAAGTTCAGGAGACCATATTGCCAAGTCAAGTTATCCCCATGAGCCATCTACACCTGTAGACCATTCAGCAGGGATTACTGGACAGCAATTTATTAAAGAAATACAGGCTAATTTGTTCATTCCTTACCCAGGGGCATGGACAAAAATGTTGCATCTTTACCATAACCTGTTAAAGATCAGCACAGACCGGATATTTGAATTTGATACTTTCTAGATCTGCATGGCTCACAATAGTGTTACATCATGACAGCATGATAAAGGATACAGTCTTTTCCTTTGAACAGTATCTTGCCAGTGATCATTTCAGCAAAAATACAACCAACAGACCAAATATCAACTGAAATTAAAAACAAAAAAGGGAGAAGCTGTTATCTGCATTCTTTAGGTTGTAAAATAAACCAAACACTGTTTGGTATTTTGGATCATACATTGCATCCAGATATTTCAACCAGAGTTATGTTTGATAAACTCTATAAATCAGAACACAATACAACAATAAAGGATTACAATTAGTTAATTATAGAAATAAAAGTCTCCATTTACAGTATCAAAATCTACCCATGCTAGAAACCTGAAGGATTTTACACCTGAACTAATACATGATCTTTTTTTCAATTATAGGCATGATTATTCTGACATATTCTTGATTGGCCTCCCAGTTTTAACCTTCATTAATTTAAATTAGTCTAAAACTCCGCTGACTGCAGCCTAACTCAGAGCAAGTCCTGGTCATCCATCATACCTGAGTACATTGATGTACATTGGCATCTACTTTAGTAACAATATGGATCTAGTCAAGCTATAACGTGCCTCCACATAAAAGGATGAATTTCCCATCATTGGCAGACTATCTTCAGGGAACCTTCATCATGCATTCAGAATGGGCTTCAGGAACAATTAGCACCCTTTAATAGACTGGTTAGTCGTAGGTGTGGACAGGATGGGCCTAACATTCAATAATTAAAACAAATTCCAGAGGAGTTGATTTACCACTGCCTTTTTGGGATGGGAATAAATGCTGCCATGCCAGAGTCACTCACATCCTGAAAACATTTTATTTTTTAAAAAAGTAGGATGTTCTGCAAAGTACTGCAGCATATCACATCTTACTGCTTTTTTTGTCTTATTTGCTTGTCAGCCTTATAAAGGAATATAATTATGAATTGGCATCCATACCTAACAGAATTTAGTTAGCCTTCCACAACTTGGGCGAGGGATTTGCTGCAAGCACTCACAGTAGGCATCTGTAATTGGTTCTATAAGTCTGCATTACATTACTGCTTCAGTGTCTAATGAGTTCAGAGAACGTTATCCAAAAATCAAACAGGAAATGGAATAAATCAGCTGAGGGGGCAAAAGGATGAGTCAAATGAAGACAGATGACATTATATACATAATATAAACTGGCAATAGTTTCAATGTCGATTGCTGAAAAATGATAGAATTATCAGGAAGTGAGCATTTTAAGGCATTGAGGGTCATAAAATCTTAAGTGCAACATAATCTTGCTGACTGTGTGCATGGCTGAGCCACGGAATCTTAATGTTATGGCTCTTAATGTTATGATCATAAAATATCTTTTTTAGTCAGGAAAATCTTCTTGCCCAACAAAAACCTTGTGTTCGCTTAGGTTAGTTACATTTTGCTCAGTCAGCAGCTAATTCAATTTCAAACAATTTTAATAGCATTAAAGAATACTATACATGCAATACTTCATATTTAACTATAGAAATAATAAAAATTACAATCAGGAATTGTACCAATGCAAGAAATATGTATATACAAGGGTTTGACACTTGAACAAATACAATCTTTCATTCATAGACCTGACGATTCCAGCATGTTTGTGCCCAGCCTCTCACGTTCGACCCTCTGTTAACTTAAGGGAATCCAAAACTCTGCTGCCCATGACCCAACACAGAAAGTCCTGTTCATCCAGCACCACTGTGTTCACTTACCCACACTGACTCCTGGTTAACCAATGCTTCAATTTTAAAGAATCATTGGTGAGCCTAACATCAGTGGTAGGGAAGCTGTTAGAGAAGATACTGTGAGACAATATTTATTCATGTTTGGAAATGAATAGACTTGTTAACAATAGGCAATGTGGGTTTGTATGGGCAAGATCATATCTCACCAACTTGATTGAGTTTTTAAAGAGTTGACAAGAATGAGTGATGAGGGGAGAACAGTGGATGTTGTCTACATTGACTTCAGTAAGACATTTGATAAGGTACCTCATGACAAAAGGTAGAATTTCATGGGATCTGGGGTGAGCTGGCAAGATGGATATAAAACTGGCTTTGTCATATAAGACAAACGGCAGCAGTGGAAGGGTGCTTTTTGGAATGGAGATCAGTAATTAGTGGCATTCCACAGGGAATAATGCAGGCATTTTTGTTGTTTTGAATGCAGATGGTCTGATTAGTAAGTTTGTGGATGACTCCAAATTTGGTGAAGTTGCAGGTCGTGAGGCGGATTGTCAAAAGGATACAATGGGATATAGATAGAATTGGGCAGATAAATGGCAGTTTAATCTGGACAAATGCAAGGTGGTGTATTTTGGAAGATCAAATTCAGGTGCGAATTATACAATAAATGGCAGAACCCTTAGGAGCACTGACATACAGAAGGATCTGGATATACAGGTTCACAGATCTCTGACAGTGGTAACACAGGTGGATAAGGTGGTCAAGAAGGCATACAGCATGCTTACCTTCATCAGCCATCAAATACAAATCTTGGCAAGTTATGTTACAGCTGTATAAACCTTTAGTTAGGTCACATTTAGAATATTGCATGCAGTTCTAGTCACCACACTACCACGGATGTAGGTGCTTCAGAGAGAGTGCAGAGGAGGCTTACCTGGATGTTGCCTGTTCTAGAGGGTTTTAGTTATGAGGAGAAGTTGGATAAATAGGAATTTTTTTCACTGGAAAGACGGAGGCTGAGGGTGACATGGTAGAGATTTACAAAATTATAAGAGACATAGATAGGGTGGATATTCAGAGGCTTTTTCCCAGAGTGGAAAGGTCAACTACAGAGGGCATTGGTTCAAGGTGAGAGGGGAAATGTTTAGAGTAGAAGTATGAGGAAAACTTTTCACACAGGGGTTGGTGAGTGCCTGAAATGTACTGCCAGTGGAGGTGGTGGAAGCAGGCAAATAAGCAATATTTCAGGTGACATGTGAATGGGGGGCAAATAGAGGGAAAGAAACTGCATATGGGCAATAAGTAGTGAGTCTAAAGAAGAATTGGGAATCAGAGCGGGTTTGGTGGATCAAAGGGCCTGTTCCTGTGCTGTACTGTATTGTACTTATTTCAATTCCCTCCTTAGCCTTCAGCATCTGTAAGGAGACAAAACAGCTGACATTTTGAGTCTAACTGACCCTTTAACTTTGACAAAGGGTCAGTTAGACTCGAAACGTCAGCTCTTTTCTCTCCTTACAGATGCTGCCAGACCTGCTGAGATTTTCCAGCATTTTCACTTTTGGTTTCAGATTCCAGCATCCACAGTAATTTGCTTTTTTCCCTCCTTAGCCTTGCCCCTCTGTAATCTCCTACAACTTCACAATCCTCAAAGATATATGTGCTCCTCTAATTCTGGTATCATGAGAATTTATGATTCGAAGCAATTCACCGTGTCATGTTTTAGATATCAAAGCCCTAAACCCTGAAACTCCCTCCCAAAATATCCACCTCTCTCCCTCCTTTAATACATTCCTTAAGACATGATGTTTTGATCAAACTACTACCTCCACGTGGTTCATATCAAATTGTGTTGGATAATACTCTTGTGAAGCACATGAACAAGTTTATCACATTACAGGTGCTATGCAAGTGCAAAATTTATTGCATTTACAGATGTTGAATAACCTGCTATATATTTCCAGAATTTACAGTTCTCAACTTACAACCATGTCCTTTAAACTTGATATAAAAAAGGCTTCAATTGTGCCATGATGGAATTATTTTAACCTGGACATTAATTACTTTTTGTGATTAAGCATGATAGGGACTCACCGGTCTGAGTATAGTGCCTCCAGTTCAGAATGACCTCAGGTGCACGGTACCATCGTGTGACCACATATCCTGTCATCTCCGAATCTGTGTGTCTAGCGAGACCAAAGTCAATGATCTGTAATGTCAAGAAAATATACAGGTCCAATTTGAATTATATCTTTCTGGTTAAGTAAAATTCTTTTTCTAAAAAAAGTAACCAACTACTAGAGTATATCACATGCCAGTTGTTTATATGAGGTTCATTATTTAAAGTTTTCAAACATTTTGAAGCGATGAACTTTCATAATCACAAAAAGAAGCTCTTCTCACTTTTTTGATCAGTAGGACAGTTTTAGCTGTCCATGAATGTGGACACTAGTCTATTCAGTTCTGGCAGGATAGTGGTAAAGTAAGGATGATCAATGTTTGACTTAGAGTCATAGAGTCATAGAGATGTACTTCTATCAATGTTTGAATTCCATCAACTGATTTTACTGCCTGGGACTTACATGGACTAAAAAGATTTTAAAAATTAAGCTAGAGACTTAAAAATTGACCACAATGATCATCTGACCACAGGCTAACCAATGTTCCAGGAAACCAACATGGAATTAACAAAATCATCTAAAGTGAATTTAACATACATTGTTGTTGAAGAGATTGAAACACATCATATATGAAGACTCAAATCTCCTATTTTTAATTTATGCCTGTATTATAAGTTTTACATTTTGGAGAAAAAAATCTGCCTAAAATTATTCAGCTTGGAAACAATGACTCTAAACATGAAGAATGCATTTTTGAGGTGAATTTGAGGCAGACCACTGGAGATAGATTTGTAAACAGCACAACAAGAAAAAGCCTCTCAAAGCAACCACTAACAGCACAAATTGTTGAAATATCTGAAAACCAAATACTCAAAGGCATCACTAACCACCTCAGGATACCCGAGGGCATTAAACTGAATATTCTTATATCATCCTTTTTGTACTAGATGTTACTCCCTTTTAAGCTTTGAGCCTGTGATTGTGATTGTGTATGCATTTGATATTCTGTCATCATTATTTGTCTAAGGTTTAGCAAGAAACAAAATGATTCTTTGTTTCACTTAGGAAAAAGTCTTCTTGTTTTGTTTCCTTGTTGCTAGAGAATTAATTAACTGCATTTTAATAAAAGTGAGATCCAGCGCCATGGGAAAAAAAAATACATTTTTGTTGTGACTAACCATGGTAGTCTAGAAAGGCAGGGCAGATCTAACCCTCCCCATTTGGTTGTAACAATTGAACTAAAGCTAAGGACAGGTCCACAAATTGAAACATGTCATATCTGCCACCAGTGAGTTGGCCTTTTGACAAAATTATGATAATACACACACATTGTTGGAGACTGAAGTTCTTTTGCCCAACAGTTCCCCCTGTTAAAGATCTCTGGTAGTCTATATGAGATTTAACAATAACAATCTTATGTATTGTGCTTGGACTGGTTCATTGAGTAACAAGGGCTGTCTGCACCTTTGAAATCATATCAAACAATGAAACATGAAAAGGAAATATGAGAAAAGGATGAGAGGAGTTGGAAGGATAATTTAAGATCATAAAAACATGGGACCAGGAGACCAGACATCCCTTAAACCTGTACCTCTAGTCAATAAGATTTTTGATAGTCTGATTTTGGTATTAACACTATTCCACCTGTACCCAAACCTCTAGCTACCCTATAGGTCAATTATCTATTTCAGCCTTGAAGATTTAAATTGCCCAACCTCCACTGTATTAAAATGCAGAAAATTCTGATAGGATGGATGCCAAGAGGATGGCTTTCCTTGTGGGGGTATATAGAATGAGTAGGCATTGTTTCAAAACAAGAAGTCATTTATGCTATGGAGATGAGAAAAAATGTCTTTTCTGGAAGGGTCATGAATCTTTGGAATTCTCACCCAGAAGCAGATCACCTTTCATTCTTCTAAACTCCAATGAGTATAGACCCAGTCTTTCCTCAGAATAAAATCTCTTTTTTTCCCAGGGAATCAATCAATATATCTGCTCCTTCCACGCAAAGTAAATAGTGCTGAATACCAAATGGAAGAGGAATATGTAAGCATATGTTGTTGACAACAGAAAATTAATAAAAGTGCCAGTGGCAACAAAATTAAATTTGAGATGGTCCCTTTTAGAAAACTACAGCAGAAAACACTATTCTTTTAGTAGTTATTCTTGAATGAGCAATGACAGATGATGTGGAAGAATTGAGAGATTTGGTGATTCGAGTTCACAGCTATTCAAGATAAGACCACTAAAAAACTAACTGGTTTTAAGGCAAGTGTTGGATATAAACAATAAGATATTAAGAAGATGTGACACTGTAGGAAACATGTTGAGCCAATAGAGAAATACAGCAAAGATTCATTAGAATGCTGACTTTATGAGGAAATACAAAAGTGAAGAAAAACTTGAAAATGGTTCTGTTTTTATTAACCAGAGGAAATTACTGAATGATTTATAGATTGCTTAAATTATGGATATTGAAATAGGGCAATTAGTTTTACAGTCCCATTATAGATTGTCAAGATTAACTATATATGGTAATAAAAAAAAGAACCGGGAACATGTTTTCTTCACATAGAAGGTTAAAAGTTTGTGAAACGTATTGCAAAGTCGGTGACTGAAAGAAAGATTATGTCAACAATTGAGGGTAGATTGGGTAGATGGTTAAAGGAAAGAGGAACAGTGCAATAGGGAATGAAAGCAAGCAGACAGAATAAGGACCACTGTTCAGGTTGAAAATAATCACCATCCTGAACTAAATGGTGTATAAGGTCTGGTTCCATGTTATGTAACTACAAAATACCTATGTAAAGAAAATAGAACTATTTTTAGACAAAAGTTACATAACTTTCTGCACTCTACTGTTCGTCTACAACTACGTTATATTTTACAGTTAAATTAATTGCAATTTGAAGTTAAAAGTACATAAAGTTCAATTTAAAACCTCAGAAACTAGACAAAACTATATATATTTACAATTCATCAAAACAAAAACAATTACCTTCAAGCCACAATCTTTATTTATAGCCAGATTACCAGGCTTCAAATCCTAAAAGCAGAATTAAGTGTAACATGAATATAAACATTTTCTGATAGATTAATAAATATCTCAGTTACATTTGCTTTGTGACATGTAACTGTAACAATTATAAAATACTGTCAATTGGACAGAAACATCTTAAACGTCATTCTTAAAGCAATAAAAATCAAAATCTTTTGTTGAGTTACTGTTGCAAATATTTTTTTAATGTGGTACTGTGGTATTAGATACAATATCAAGTATTGATCTATCAAATAATTCTTGTAATGTATGAAAAGCAAAGGAGTGATCCAGCTCTTGCCTTATATTTTTGATCTGAGTCAGTGATAGGGACATTACAACACGTGCCTGGTTTAAAATTTGAGCAGTTAACTATTAATTGGTGCACTCTCCATAGCAATGCTTCTATTCATCACAATCCATCTGCCAACCAATCAACACTCTCTTCTAATATAGTATAAATGTTGAATTGATATTCTTGTGAATTGTCTTGATGAATGCAAGATGAAAAGTTTTGACAAACTGTGTCTTTTTCAGCAATAAAGTTCTACTCTATTAAACAACTCTTTCATATAAGGTGCATACTATAGAATGTTATTTAGACTATATCATTATTTGAATCTATAGTAGATGCAATAATGTGGGGTAATTTACATTGAATTTGTTATGATTCCCTAAGAGTCTGATAACTTCTAAAGTAAATTTGAATTTTCCAGTGACCAATGCAGTTTCTTACAATATTTAACATTTAAAGTTTGGGAGAAGATTTGTAGCTCGGGTGCTCGTTGTTGTGGTTCTGTTTGCCGAGCTGGTGTTGCAGATGTTTCATCCCCTGTCTAGGTGACATCCTCAGTGCTTGGGAGCCTCCTGTGAAGCTCCAAAGGACTAGCCACACTACCATACATCAAAAACATTTCTGAACTGACAGCCAGACTGCTGCGACCACTAGGACTCATAACAGCACACAAACCAACAGCCACTCTCAGACAACAACTCATCAGGATGAAGGACCCGATACCCAGCATGAACAAAACCAATGTAGTGTACAAACTCCCATGCAGTGACTGCACAAAACACTACATAGGACAAACAGGAAGAACAGCTAACGATCCGCATCCATGAACACTAACTAGCCATGAAACGACATGACTCGCTATCCTTAGTAGCCACACACTCAGATGACAAGCAACATGAGTTCGACTGGGACAACACTACATTATAGGACAAGCCAAACAGAGAACAGCCAGGGAATTCCTAGAGGCATGGCACTCATCCACAGATTCAATCAATAAGCACATCGACCTGGACCCAATATACCAGCCACTGCAGCGGACAGCTGAAACTGATAACCGGAAGCGGCAGGTACAAATCACTATAAATGCCGAAGGAAACATCACAGAAGCGCTTCACAGGAGGCTCCCAAGCACTGAGGATGTCGCCTAGACAGGGGACGAAACATCTGCAACACAAATTCCCAGCTCGGCGAACAGAACCATGACAATATTTAACATTTTGTAAGTAATAATTTTCAACAGCAAACAGTAAAATTAAGAAATTCTATTTCATCAACGAAAATACCTTTGAAGTTGTCATGCTAACCTTAGTTTTTAATGGTAAGTTTCAGTCCTTTGGATTTTCTTTACAACAAGTAAATGACAGGGTATTTTTTAATCTATTATTCATCACCAGTAGATTACTTGTGTTTTCCAATCAAAGAAGACAGGGTATTATAATTATATAATCTGATGAACCTGTCCTGATCATTATGGTCTGCTACTCATCACAGTAAAAGCTGATTCTACTTTTATGCTTTAAAAAACACAACAATCACGGTTGCTATTGGAAACAGCCTTGGTTTGCAGAATATCAGCATGGAAGTACAGTTTTTTTAAATAAAAAGGCTGTATCAAAGTGTTGTTCCAAATATCAATTTCACACTATTAAAATATGGTATATATATATTACTTGCTTAGGTAAGCATTGCTTTAACAAATGTCTTGACAAATCTTTTAGATTCACACTGTTATGACTATACTTGTTTTCTGTTCATCACTGGCTCTCAACATTCCCCTCTGATTTTGCTGCTCTTTTAGTTGGTGTTCTCGTCTTCCTTATTGTTTCTCAGTTCCAAACTTAATACTGAAGTGTTATTCATTTCTAAGGCTTTAAAATTGAGGATCTTTGCATTGTTTCAGTCTTTCTTAACCCCTCAATGTTTTAGCATTTTAAGATTCAAGCTTAGCATTGTCTGTTTAGTTTGTCTTGAATTACTTAAAATGCTTGTTTTTGCTCCAGAGACCTTGACCCAAAAATATTGATGTTATCTGTGTAAACAATAAATTCTACAACATTATAAAAAAAATCAATAAATGGTGATTTCATTTATTTTAAAATGAAAGTGAAATGCAGTTGTGCCAAAATATTCTCATCATCAACTCATCATTGTCAGGAATAGAGTAAAGTCAGTTGTGATGTAATATGATAGTTCCGTTCTTATGCAACCTCGGTTAATAAGAAAATTGTGCAATGGCCGCGCCATGTAAACTAATGGGGCTGAAATCGCATTCTAGCCAATACAGGTTTAGACCATTATTTGCGTTCTACAAATAATGGTCTAAATTCTTCAATTGCGTTAAAGCCAATTCACGTTGAAGAAATACACATTATAACAGAACCGACTATATGTAGAAATGGGTCTTTGCCTGATTGACAGTATGATAAGTTGAGTCCTGTCAGTGTTTTGACTTTTTAAAATTGGCCTCAATAATTTAGGTGAGACCAGTGAAGACATGATAACTAAATTCACAGACAACAGCAAGATAGTTGTAGAGACAACATGCAGAGGTTGCAAAAAGATATAGATAGATGGAGTAAGTGAGAAACCTCCTTGCAGATGAAAAAGAGTGTGGGAAAATGTGAAGTCATCTACTTTGACAAGAAGAATAAAATAAGCTGAGGATTACTTAAATGAAAAATGACTGCAGAACTTTGAGAGGCAAAGGGATCTAGGTATTTAGTGCTCGAGTCACAAAAACATTAGTATGCAGGTAATCAAGGCAATTAGTGGAATGCTGATCTTTATTAGCAATGGGACTGAATACAAAAGTAAAGATGTTACAGAAGGCAATGCTGAGATCACATATTGAAAATTGTATGCGGCTTTGGTCTCCTTATTTAAGGAATGATGTAAGCGTATTGGAGGTAGATCAGAGGAAGTTTACTAAGTTAATATATGAGATGGAAATGTGTTGCTGGAAAAGCGCAGCAGGTCAGGCAGCATCTAGGGAACAGGAGAATCGACGTTTCGGGCATTAGCCCTTCTTCAGGACCCGAAACGTCGATTCTCCTGTTCCCTAGATGCTGCCTGACCTGCTGCGCTTTGCCAGCAACACATTTCCATCTCTGATCTCCAGCATCTGCAGACCTCACTTTCTCCTCTAAGTTAATATATGGACTGATTTGGTTGTCTTAGAGCTTATGCTAGAAACGTTGACTCTCCTGCTCTTCGGATACTGCCTGACTGGCTGTGCTTTTCCAGTGCCACACTTTTCGACTCAAACTAGGATTGTTACCACTTGAGTTTAGAAGAGTGAGGAGTGACTTGATTGAAATGTATAAGATCCTAACAAGTCTTGATAAGGTAGGTATTGAAAGGATGTTTCCTCTTGTGGGTGAGTCTAAAACTAGGGGGCATTATTTTAAAATCAGGGGTCACCTTTTAGAACAGAGATGAGGAGAATTTGGTTCCTCTCAGTGGATTGTGTCTCAGAAGGCGATGGAAGCATCAAATAATTCTAAGGCAGAAGTTGATAGATTTTTGTTCGGCAGTGTAATCATGGTTATTTATAATAGATGGGACTCTGGAATTCAAAACTCAAACGGATCAGCCATGATCTTATTGAGTAATGGAGCAGGCTCAAAGGGCTGAATGATCTTTCGCATTTTTATATGGAAAGAATTGTGCTAAATTTGAAAATTAGTGAGCTTCTTTTTTAACAATTCGTTGGAAATTACCAGATCATACTACAGGTTGTTCCGCATAGTGCATGTTTTGTTAACAGGAATTCGTTGTAACATGATTGACAAATTGTGGACACTGTTTCTAAAGCGCGAACCTTTAAAATGTGTGTTGATCATAATGCAATTCTAGCCCAATTAGTTTAAATGGTGCTGCTATTACACAACTTTCTTATAACACAGGTTTGCATGAGAACAGAACTACTGCATTAAAGCAGAACTGACTGTACAGGAAAAAGCCTCTGTTTAAACAAGCCATTCCATTGATGGAGACTAAAATCCATTTGTCTTGGGCTGGGAAGATAGCAAGGAGATATTGAAAATAAAATAAATAATCTTTCTGAAATAATATGGTTTGGCAGTATAACCTCCAACAAAATGCTACTGTCAGAAACATGGTGATTTTTTTTAAAACTCAAATTTTGTGCAGATAGCTGTAACCAGGAAACGAGTTCCAAAATTGGCTAAGGATGGTACATGGTCAGATTTGGTGCATTAAGAATTGGCAAAGGCTGTACTGGTCTTGAATATTGTACAAATAGATATGATAAGAATGCCCAGCATTGGCAATAAAATAACGTCTTGGTGATATATAGAGGGTGCTCTTTGGAAGTTGGGAATACAGGTCGAATTTTCCCATTTGCAGTAAAAGTGTTGTGCCACATGAGATTCATGGTCTGTTTTGGCTCAGAACAACTTATCTCATGCATTTTATCCTCTCTCCACTTAAGCAAGCAATCTGGCTCCTCAGTGTCCTTCTCAGGAAATCACACAGGTGGAGGTGCTCACCAGTGTCAGAAAACTCTGTTGTTTTACAAAACTGGTGCCATATTTAAAACCCACCTGCACACTACTTCAGACTCTGCATGCTAGAAACTCAGTTGGAAGGTGTAGCACTGGAGAAGCACAGCAGGTCAGGCAGCATCCAAGGAGCAGGAGAATCGATATTTTGGGCATAAGCCCTTCATCAGGAATGCTAGAAACACATCCTCACATCACGATGCTCCACCATTACAATTCAAAGGAACTCCCCAGTTTACGGCCAGGTACCTGGAGACGTTGTGGATGGGGTGGTTGAGGAGGACCAACCTTTCTGGGGACCATCACAGGAGGTCAGGCCACTAGGCCAAGTCAACCTCAACCCAAATAGCTGCCCAATCAGTGCAATATTCAGGGTGAATTAGTTCCAAATCAGGGTGACATGTGACTTGGAAGGGAACTTGCAAGTGGTGATATTGCCATATAACTGTTGTCCTTGGCCTTCTAGGTGGTAGAGGCTGGTAGAGGTGCCACACAAAAGGCTGCTGTGCAAGATAAAGATGCATGGCATTATGGGTAATGTATGAGCATGGGTAGAGGATTGGTTAACTAACAGGAAGCAAAGAGTGGGGATAAATTAGTGCTTTTCTGGTTGGCAATCCCTGACTAGTGGTGTGCCTCAGGAACCAGTGTTGGGACTGCAATTATTCACAATTTCCATAGATGATTTGGAGTTTGGGATGTGTAGTATGTCAATGTTTAAGATGACATTTTGGCAGACCAAAGTGTGGAAATGACTGTGAAACTTTGCCCACTCACTTAAACTATCTACGTCCTTTTGCAAAGGTCTGGCAGATGGAGTACAATGTTAATAAATGTGAAATCATCCATTTTGGTAGGAATAACAGTAAAAATAAAGACAATTTTTGAATGGTAAAAAATTGCAGCATGTTGCAATGCAGAGGGACCTGGGTGTCCTTGCGCATGAATCACAGAGGGATGGGTCTTCAGGAACAACAGGTAATTGAGAAGGCAAATAGAATGTTGTCCTTCAATGCTAAAGGGATTGAGTTTAAAAGCAGGGAGGTTATGTTGCAGCTGTATAGGCTGCTGGTGAGACCACACCTGGAGTACTGTGTGCAGTTTTGGTCTCCTTACTTGAGAAAGGATATACTGGCACTAGAGGGAGTGCAGAGGAGATTCTGGGGTTAAAAGGGTTGGCTTATGAGGAGAGACTGAGTAGAGGGGATTATATTCATTGGAATTTAGAAGAATGAGGGGGGATTTTACAGAAGCATGTAAAATTACGAAGGGAATAGATACGATAGAAATAGAGAGGATGTTTCCACTGGCAGGTGAAACTAGGACAAGAGGGCGTAGCCTCAAAATTAGGGGTAGCAGATTTAGGACTGAATTGAGAAGGAACTTCTTCACTCAGAGGATTGTGAATCTGTGGAATTCTGTGTCCAGTAAAGTAGTCGAGGTTACAATAGTGCATATTTTTAAAGTTAAGATAGATAATGTTTTGAACAGCAAAGGAATTAAGGGTTGTGGTGAGAGGGCAGATAAATGGAGCTGAGTCCATGAAAAGGTCAGCCATGATCTTATTGAATGGTGGAGCAGGCTCGAAGGGACAGATTGCCTACTCTTGCTCCTAGTTCTCATGTTCTTATTTGGAAGGTGCTGTCAAATGAGCTGTTGTGAGTCATGTAGTGCATTGCGCACATTACACACTGCTGCTACTGTGCATTGGTCTTGGATGAAATGAATGCTGAAGGTGGTGATTGGGGTGGCTGTCAAGCAGAATTTCTTGTCATGGATGATGTTGAGTGACTTGAGTGTTATTGGAGCTGCACTCATTCAAACAAATGGAAATATTCCATCGCACTCCTAACTTCAGTTGCAGATGGTGGGCAGGCTTTGAAGAGTCAGGAGGTGAGTTATACGTCACAGAAATTCTAGCCTCTCACGTGCTCATCTTGCCATTACATTCATACAGCTATTCCAGTTGAGTTTCTGGTCAATGGTAGTCAACAGGATGTTGATAGCTCAGGATTCAGTGATGGTAATAATGAATGCCAAGGGGTGATAATGAGATACTTTCTTATTGAAGATGGCCATTGCTGAGCATTTGTATAATGCAAGTGTTACTTTCTAAACCTGGATAAGGTAAAGCAAAGCTTTACAACTGCAAATTATTCTTCTTCAGGACTGAAAGGGTTGAAACATTGTGCTTGTTATCCTGTAGATAATGGGGAAGCAGGAACGAGTGGAAACAATTATAAGGATTATTGTTCAGGTATTGCTACATTTGAACACTGATTGCTTCAGTATCTGAAGAGTTGCAAATGATGCTCACCACTGTGCGCTGATGATTGCACATTGGTACCACTGACCTTGTGATGGAGGGATGGTCATTAATGAAGTAGCTGAATATGCTTGGGCTGAGGACACTATCCTGAGGAACTCTGCAGAAATGGCCTAGGACTGAGAAGATTCCTCCCAAAAAAACAGCCATCTTCCTTTGTGCTTGGAATCCCTCCAATCGGGGGGAAATATTTTCTGATTCCCACTGAGTCTAGTTTTATTAGTGTTCTTTGATCCCATAATTTGTCAATTGCTGCCTGGATTTAAAGACAGTTGCCATCTCTTCAGTTTTTTTTTGACTAGGTTTGGACAGAGGTTGTGAACCCATACTCAGCATTAGTCAGCAGGTTATTGTTAAGTGCTGCTTTACATCACTGTCAACAATACATTCCATTATTTTAATGATGATTGAGAATAAATTGAAAAGGAGTAGTAATTGGCGAGGTTGGATTTGTCCTGCTTTTTGCATACAGCATATACCTGGGCAATTTTCCATTTCAAGTCACAATCCATTTCCATTTTGCAGGTAACGGGATGGCTTGAAAATGGGAAGCCTTCAAAAATGAGATAATGAGAATCCAGAGAAACTATATTCCTGTTAGGGTGAAAGGAAAGGCTGGTAGGTGTAGGGAAAGCTGGATGACTAAAGAAATTGAGGGTCTGATTAAGAAAAAGAAGGAAGCATATGTCAGGTATAGACAGGATAGATCGAGTGAATCCTTAGAAGAGTATAAAAGCAGTAGGAGTATACTTAAGAGGGAAATCAGGAAGGCAAAAAGGGGACATGAAATAGCTTGGGAGAATAGAATTAAGGAGAATCCAAAAGGTTTTTACAAATACATTAAGGACAAAAGGATAACTAGGGAGAGAATAGGGCCCCTCAAAGATCAGCAAGGCGGCCTTTGTGTGGAGCGGCAGAAAATAGGGGAGATACTAAACGAGTATTTTGTATCAGTATTTACTGTGGAAAAAGACATGGAAGATATAGACTGTAGGGAAATAGATGGTGACATCTTGCAAATTGTCCAGATTACAGAGGAGGCAGTGCCTAATGTCTTGAAACGGGTAAAGGTGGATAAATCCCCAGGACCTGATCAGGTGTA